>NC_090232.1:44732854-44860354 GCF_024489055.1 Chanodichthys erythropterus
GTCCGGGGAACAGCAACAGCTGCAACACACACAGGCAAACAAGACAACATCACCAAGAGATTTAGGTTCATGTTTTCAATCAATGCTGGATGGATTTATGAGTAACAGCAAATGACTTCAAATGTCACAGTTTATAGTTCACTCTCAGCACATACTGCAGTGTTAATGTGCCTTTACAAATCAAACATAACCACTCAGAGTCAAATCTCGCATATGACTCGTTTCTACGGCAACACTAATAGCAACTACTCTAACTGGATGTGCAGATTTATTATAGATGGAAGTGAAATACTTCACTGAACTCATTCACCTTTATCTTCTCTTGTGAAATATTGAAGAATTATGGCACAACAGGTTCCACTGGCTAAAATAAAATGACATATGCAGTACAGCGGTAATGAGTATAATATGATGCAGTATCTCAAGTAATTTTAGGAATCAAACCACATGCCATTTTGGATGTTTTCACATGAAGTCACATCTGTCAAGTACAAATATGCTTTTTGCTTCTAAAGAACATTTTTCACTACTTTCACTAATTTTTTGCTTGTTTGTTTAAATGTATTTGTTTATTCATAATTATTTATGTTTTGATTATTAATTTACTTATAATTATTTATTTATTCATTCATATATAATTATTTATTTATTGTATTTTACAAGAAAAGATACAAACAAACAATACACAAATAGGCTTTATACAACATAACAATAAAAACTATAAGATTTTTCAGTTTTATGAAATGCCTAGATTTTCTTTAATTATAATTTGTTATAATATTTATTTATTTATAATTATTTATAATATATTGTTTATGCATAATTATTAATCTATTAATAATAATTTGTTCATTTATAATTGTTTATTTATTGTATTTTACAGCAAACTATACAAACAATTTATTAATACGTTATTAAAATACATAAACAAATAAATACACAAATAATTAATTAAATTACATAAATAAGATTGTATATATTTATTCATTTATAATTATTTATTTATTGTATTTTACAACAAAATATACAAACACTATAATTATAATTCATTAATACGTTAATTAATTAAAATACATAAACAAATAAATACAAATAAATTAAATTAAATAAGTATATATTTAGTTATTTAATGTATAATTATTTATTTAATTATTGTATTTTACAACAAGATACAAACAATACACAAATAGGCTTCATACAGCTTTACAATAAAACTATATAAGATGTTTCATTTTTATTAAATGCTTAGATTTTCTTTCATTATTATTTATTATAATATTTATTTATAATTATTTATAATTTATAATATATTGTTTATGCATAATTATGAATCTATTAATAATTACTTATTCATTTATAATTATTTATTTATTGTATTTTACAACAAAATATACAAACACTATAATTATATTTTTAATACATGTTAATTAATAAAAATACATTAAAAAATACATAAATCAAAATAAATAAATAAGTTTATACATACATACAAACAAACAAAAACAAAAAACATACAAACAATACACAAATAGGCTTCTCATAGCATCACAAGAAAAACTACAGATTTTTTAATTTGACTGAATGCCCAGAATTTTTTCTAGTGAAAATACAAATAGAAAGTTGATTTTAAAAAAGGCTTTTCAAACCTATACTAGTTCTGGTGGAGGTGTGTGTGTGTGTTTACCTCTACGCTCTTGGCGGGTGTGTTGGGCACAGATGTGTGTGACGCTGTGGGGCTCCTCAGAGGACTGTGGGTATTAAACACAGCAGTGCCCACAGTATAGACACCTGCATCAGGAACACGCACTGCAGAGAAAACACTGATGTTTAGCTTACTGAAAAGTGTTGAACTGTCTTGTGTACATTTAGACTCTAAACACGTCTGTCTTATCAGCACTTGTTTATCAAATGAATACGTTTTGTCAGTAAGGTAAAGCTGAGCACACAAACGCCTGCCTGCAGTGTCACTGATTGAATCAGCTTGAGCAGTATCTGCCGTTTGAGCTGGTGCGCGTGTTTTCATCTTTCCATGCATCATGATTCTATGAGGTGTTCAATACATATTATTTCGAATAATGAAAAGAAAAAAGCTGAACATCACTCAGGCAAAACCAGAAGCTTTGAGAGGGTAATGAGTGCGTTAAGCTCAACTGAAGCTCATACGACATGCTCTGAGTGCAAACTGTGTGCTGTGACACAATATCTCTGCCGCTTCAATTCAAGAGTGTACTTCATTGTTTAGTGACCTTGTTATTTAGGAACTTAAGATTTTCAACAACTGGTTTTATAGTTTATTTTTTACTTGCTCAGTGGAAATGTAAGTTGCACACCAATGCACACACTTCTGCTATACACTAAAGAGTGAATCTCACAAAGTTTGCCATATTTCACCCCAATATCTGCTTATCAGGGCTCCAAATTCAATTGAAAAGTGTCTTGAGTGTTTTGTGTGCATTGTGAGAAGAAAGTCGGAATTGCAAGTTTATTTTTCACAACTGTGACATTATTTCTCAAAAGTGTGACTATTTCTCACTAGTACAACTTTATTTCTCACAAGTATGACTATTTCTCACTAGTACAACTTTATTTCTCACAAGTGCAACTTTATTTCTCACTAGTACAACTTTATTTCTCACAAGTATGACTTTATTTCTCACTAGTACAACTATTTCTCACAAGTGTAACTTTATTTCTCACAAGTGTGACTTTATTTCTCACTAGTACAACTTTATTTCTCATAAGTGTGACTATTTCTCACTAGTACAACTTTATTTCTCACAAGTATGACTTTATTTCTCATAAGTGTGACTATTTCTCACAAGTGTGACTTTATTTCTCATAAGTGTGACTATTTCTCACTAGTACAACTTTATTTCTCACTAGTACAACTTTATTTCTCACAAGTATGACTTTATTTCTCATAAGTGTGACTATTTCTCACAAGTGTGACTTTATTTCTCACAAGTGTGACTATTTCTCACTAGTACAACTTTATTTCTCACTAGTACAACTTTATTTCTCACAAGTATGACTTTATTTCTCATAAGTGTGACTATTTCTCACTAGTACAACTTTATTTCTCACTAGTACAACTTTATTTCTCACTAGTACAACTTTATTTCTCACAAGTATGACTTTATTTCTCATAAGTGTGACTATTTCTCACTAGTACAACTTTATTTCTCACTAGTACAACTTTATTTCTCACAAGTATGACTTTATTTCTCATAAGTGTGACTATTTCTCACTAGTACAACTTTATTTCTCACTAGTACAACTTTATTTCTCACAAGTATGACTTTATTTCTCATAAGTGTGACTATTTCTCACAAGTGTGACTTTATTTCTCATAAGTGTGACTATTTCTCACTAGTACAACTTTATTTCTCACTAGTACAACTTTATTTCTCACAAGTATGACTTTATTTCTCATAAGTGTGACTATTTCTCACAAGTGTGACTTTATTTCTCATAAGTGTGACTATTTCTCACTAGTACAACTTTATTTCTCACTAGTACAACTTTATTTCTCACTAGTACAACTTTATTTCTCACAAGTGTGACTTTATTTCTCATAAGTGTGACTATTTCTCACTAGTACAACTTTATTTCTCACTAGTACAACTTTATTTCTCACTAGTACAACTTTATTTCTCACAAGTGTGACTTTATTTCTCATAAGTGTGACTATTTCTCACTAGTACAACTTTATTTCTCATAAGTGTGACTATTTCTCACTAGTACAACTTTATTTCTCATAAGTGTGACTATTTCTCATAAGTGTGACTATTTCTCACAGGTGCAACTATTTGTCACAAGTATGACTTTATTTCTCAAAAGTGTGACTATTTCTTACAAGAGTGAATATTTCTTACAAGTATGACTTTATTTCTCACTAGTACAACTTTATTTCTCACAAGTATGACTTTATTTCTCACTAGTACAACTTTATTTCTCACAAGTGCAACTTTATTTCTCACAAGTGCAACTTTATTTCTCACTAGTACAACTTTATTTCTCACTAGTACAACTTTATTTCTCACAAGTGCAACTTTATTTCTCACAAGTGCAACTTTATTTCTCACTAGTACAACTTTATTTCTCACAAGTGCAACTTTATTTCTCACTAGTGCAACTATTTATCACAAGTGTGACTTTATTTCTCACTAGTACAACTTTATTTCTCACAAGTGCAACTTTATTTCTCACAAGTGCAACTTTATTTCTCACAAGTGCAACTTTATTTCTCACTAGTACAACTTTATTTCTCACTAGTGCAACTATTTATCACAAGTGTGACTTTATTTCTCACAAGTATGACTTTATTTCTCACTAGTACAACTTTATTTCTCACAAGTGTGACTTTATTTCTCACAAGTATGACTTTATTTCTCACTAGTACAACTTTATTTATCACAAGTGTGACTTTATTTCTCACAAGTATGACTTTATTTCTCACTAGTACAACTTTATTTATCACAAGTGTGACTTTATTTCTCACTAGTACAACTTTATTTCTCACAAGTGCGACTTTATTTCTCACAAGTATGACTTTATTTCTCACTAGTACAACTTTATTTCTCACAAGTGCGACTTTATTTCTCACTAGTACAACTTTATTTCTCACAAGTATGACTTTATTTCTCACCAGTGCAACTATTTCTCACAAGTGCAACTATTTCTCACAAGTGCAGCTCTATTTCTCACTAGTACAACTTTATTTCTCACAAGTGCAACTTTATTTCTCACAAGTGCAACTTTACTTCTCACAAGTGCAACTTTATTTCTCACAAGTGCAACTTTATTTCTCACTAGTACAACTTTATTTCTCACTAGTACAACTTTATTTCTCACAAGTGCAACTTTATTTCTCACAAGTGCAACTTTATTTCTCACTAGTACAACTTTATTTCTCACAAGTGCAACTTTATTTCTCACAAGTATGACTTTATTTCTCACAAGTGCAACTTTATTTCTCACAAGTGCAACTTTATTTCTCACAAGTGCAACTTTATTTCTCACAAGTGCAACTTTATTTATCACAAGTGTGACTTTATTTCTCACAAGTATGACTTTATTTCTCACTAGTACAACTTTATTTCTCACAAGTGCAACTTTATTTCTCACAAGTGCAACTTTATTTCTCACTAGTACAACTTTATTTATCACAAGTGTGACTTTATTTCTCACTAGTACAACTTTATTTCTCACAAGTGCGACTTTATTTCTCACAAGTATGACTTTATTTCTCACTAGTACAACTTTATTTATCACAAGTGCGACTTTATTTATCACAAGTGTGACTATTTCTCACAAGTATGACTTTATTTCTCACTAGTACAACTTTATTTCTCACAAGTGCGACTTTATTTCTCACAAGTATGACTTTATTTCTCACTAGTACAACTTTATTTCTCACAAGTGTGACTTTATTTCTCACAAGTATGACTTTATTTCTCACTAGTACAACTTTATTTCTCACAAGTGTGACTCTATTTGTTACAAGAGTGAATATTTCTTACAAGTGTGACTTTATTTCTCACAAATGTAGCTTTATTTCTCACTAGTGCAACTATTTCTCACAAGTATGACTTTATTTCACACAAGTGTGACTATTTCTCACAAGTATGACATTATTTCTCACAAGTATGACTATATCTCACTAGTGCAACTTTATTTCTCACAAGTATGACTTTATTTCTCACTAGTGCAACTATTTATCACAAGTGTGACTTTATTTCTCACTAGTGCAACTATTTATCACAAGTGTGACTTTATTTCTCACTAGTGCAACTATTTATCACAAGTGTGACTTTATTTCTCACTAGTATGACTTTATTTCTCACTAGTACAACTATTTATCACAAGTGTGACTATTTCTCACTAGTGCAACTATTTATCACAAGTGTGACTTTATTTCTCACTAGTGCAACTATTTATCACAAGTGTGACTTTATTTCTCACTAGTACAACTATTTATCACAAGTGTGACTATTTCTCACTAGTGCAACTATTTATCACAAGTGTGACTTTATTTCTCACTAGTACAACTATTTATCACAAGTGTGACTATTTCTCACTAGTGCAACTATTTATCACAAGTGTGACTTTATTTCTCACTAGTACAACTATTTATCACAAGTGTGACTATTTCTCACTAGTGCAACTATTTATCACAAGTGTGACTTTATTTCTCACTAGTACAACTATTTATCACAAGTGTGACTATTTCTCACTAGTGCAACTATTTATCACAAGTGTGACTTTATTTCTCACTAGTACAACTATTTATCACAAGTGTGACTATTTCTCACTAGTGCAACTATTTATCACAAGTGTGACTTTATTTCTCACTAGTGCAACTATTTATCACAAGTGTGACTTTATTTCTCACTAGTGCAACTATTTATCACAAGTGTGACTTTATTTCTCACTAGTATGACTTTATTTCTCACTAGTACAACTATTTATCACAAGTGTGACTATTTCTCACTAGTGCAACTATTTATCACAAGTGTGACTTTATTTCTCACTAGTGCAACTATTTATCACAAGTGTGACTTTATTTCTCACTAGTGCAACTATTTATCACAAGTGTGACTTTATTTCTCACTAGTGCAACTATTTATCACAAGTGTGACTTTATTTCTCACTAGTGCAACTATTTATCACAAGTGTGACTTTATTTCTCACTAGTGCAACTATTTATCACAAGTGTGACTTTATTTCTCACTAGTATGACTTTATTTCTCACTAGTGCAACTATTTATCACAAGTGTGACTATTTCTCACTAGTGCAACTATTTATCACAAGTGTGACTTTATTTCTCACTAGTATGACTTTATTTCTCACTAGTGCAACTATTTATCACAAGTGTGACTATTTCTCACTAGTACAACTTTATTTCTCACTAGTACAACTTTATTTCTCACTAGTATGACTTTATTTCTCACTAGTACAACTTTATTTCTCACAAGTGTGACTTTATTTGTTACAAGAGTGAATATTTCTTACAAGTGTGACTTTATTTCTCACAAATGTAGCTTTATTTCTCACTAGTGCAACTATTTCTCACTAGTATGACTTTATTTCTCACTAGTACAACTTTATTTCTCACAAGTGTGACTTTATTTGTTACAAGAGTGAATATTTCTTACAAGTGTGACTTTATTTCTCACAAATGTAGCTTTATTTCTCACTAGTGCAACTATTTCTCACTAGTATGACTTTATTTCTCACTAGTACAACTTTATTTCTCACAAGTGCGACTTTATTTCTCACAAGTATGACTTTATTTCTCACTAGTACAACTTTATTTCTCACAAGTGTGACTTTATTTGTTACAAGAGTGAATATTTCTTACAAGTGTGACTTTATTTCTCACAAATGTAGCTTTATTTCTCACTAGTGCAACTATTTCTCACAAGTATGACTTTATTTCACACAAGTATGACTTTATTTCTCACAAGTATGACATTATTTCTCACAAGTGCAACTTTGTTTCTCAAAAGTGAGATTTTATTTCTTAAAAGTGTGACTATTTCTTACAAGCTGTTTCTGTAATATACTGTAAGGACAGTATACAAACTGGGATGCAGCTGCAGACTTCATGCGATCCAGAGGTGTGTGTATTACTATGGGGATGTTTACCTTGGCGTGTGAACTGGCAGACAAAAGCTCGTTTGGCAGTGCAGGGGTGCGAGCTGGGCTGGCCGCTGCTGTCCAGTGACACGCACACTTTTCCAGGCTGCAGAGTGGCCCGGTCCCTCGTGCCCTCCTCCCCTGCCTGGACCTCAGAACCGTCCACCCAGCGCAGGACTCGTGGAGAATATTGATCGCTCAAACCCAACCACACACCACGCTCACTGCAACACACAGAAACACAGACATCATCACAAATGAGATCCAATATGAGTTGTTTCTGGGCCTAAAAGAAAAAGCTAATTTAAAAAAGGAGAACAAAAAAAACAAACATTCCTTCTATTTTCCACAGATTCAGAAAGACATGAATAAATGATGACAGAATTATCACTCCCGGCTGAACTATTGCTTTTGCTTTACATATAATCTCATTACCAACCAGGAGTAGAGACTGAGATTTTAAAGAGATGTCATCTGTGATTTTTCTTTCCTACAATCTTACCATTGGAAGCAAACGCACAAAGTACACTAATGCGAGGCGAATGCGCTCTGAATGTTTTATGCATAGCGCGTTCAGAGCTTCAATAACCCTAATAAAGCAGCAGCCGAGGGGAATGTGCGCCTTGATGACGCGTTATTGAACCCGACGGGATGTTGATCATTTTGAAGTTTCATTTGCCTTCAAACAACACATAAAAACAGTGATGGAAACCAGAACTGAACGAGCCACGGTGCAAAAAAAAAAAATCACTGAACAATGCCATGCATACGACAACGTCTCAATGACATTTACTTTCTAAGAATTCCAGCAAAAATGTATTGGATAATATCATAATCCAATTGATAATCTAATTTGCAATTAGTCATTTTGATATTTTAATGCATTTTAGAGCAAGTTAATTACCATTAACTAAAACAACAACTATTAGAAACACTTTTCTTTATTAAAATAAAGTATGAATAAAATAAAATATAAAAATATTAGATATAATTAGAAATATGATAAACAATTAAAATTAATGATTAATATAACTAATATAACACGAACACTATATATATATATATATATATATATATATATATATATATATATATATATATATATATATATATATATATTATATATATTATATATATATATATATTATATATATATATATATATATTATATATATATATATATATATATATATATATATATATATATATATATATATATATATATATATATATATATATATATATATATATATATATATATATATATATATATATATATATATTATATATATATATATATGATACAAATAGGCTTTACAAATAAAAGCTAATTAAAAATATTAATAAAAGTTTTAGGAGTAAGATGTTCAGCTTAATAGACTAATACAAAATTTATGTTTGTGTAATCTTACAAAGATTAATAAACACCATGTAGATTGATTAGTTTGAGCGATGAACAGTAAGGCATGCTGCTGTTATAGCAATTATTTAACTGTGTGACAACTGCATTCCTAGATGAAGAGGGAAGGTCACTGGTCCCAGTGCGACTGTCCCGCCCAGACCGCCGGTAGTGACACCACAGCCTTTGACAGGCCAATTACGCCACACACACACACACACACACACACACACACACACACACACACACACACACACACACACACACACACACACACACACACAAAATCACGAATCACGATTATACTGGGTTTGAGCCAATGTCTCACATCTGTGAAAACTACAAACAAAAAAGAAAAAATGAGGAGGAACAAAAAAAAAAAAATGTGACTCTTTCCGCCAGAAAAGGAACAATAAAAAGTGAGTGGTCTGTTCGCTTATGTGTTCTTACATAAGAACGTGTGTATGTGATTTGGAGGTATGTGGTCCATCTGGATCAGGTTAAAAGAGACAGAAAACACACTTCCTCCAACACTCGTTGTGTCTGTCTGCAGTTCTGTCTCTCTCACTCTGGTCAGTGGAAGCTCTGCCCTCAAATTAATGATGGGTGTGGAACAGAAGACAGGAAACACACACACACACACTCGCATAGATAAACACACATAAACACACATAACTGGCGTCTCCTCCCTCCTGGAGTGTAACGTATTTCCACAGCTGTGTTTCAGCAGATGTTTAACACCACAGTGTGTGTGTGTGTGTGTGTGTGTGTGTGTGTGTGTGTGTGTGTGTGTGTGTTTCACACCTGTAAACGTTCTGTCGCTGAAGAAGAAAGTCACACACACGCAGTCAAGAGTTGGACACTACTTATAATTTATTTTTTTAACCTTAGACATTTTAATAATATTAAAGTCATGAAAAAGCTGTATGGGAATGATGCGGTGAGCAAAACAAATGAAAACTCTCTTATGTTTGATCTTTTCTTTTTCTAGATTTCAGTTCTGCTCACTTTGGAAATTAATCAATCAACATGAGGTGCATCCTGGGATGCTTTTAAACACTAGTGTGGGAGAAACATGCGTGTTTGACACCTGATGATGCTTTACCTTCCAAACCATTGATTTAAAAATGGATAAATAATAAATAAATAAATAATCAAAGATATTTTTCATACTTAAATAAATAATAAATTAAATGAATAAATGAACGATCCAAATCATCAAATTTAAATGAAAAATAAATTTAAAAAATTTAAATTTAAATAAATAATTAAATGAAGAAGTGAATGATACATAATTATCTAGGCATGTTTTTGTCTTTTCTCCTTCTATTTCCTTTGTTCTATCCTTATACTACTGGGCCATTGCCATTGTCAAGGAATATGTTGCTCATCGTTTGTAATAATTTGTATAAACGCACAAAAAAATTGTTTAAATGAGTAAATAAAAAAAAACTAATTTCAGTATTTAAGGAGGAGCCTTTAGATATCATGAGGAACAAATTCAGTCAAAACAAATGAAGTATCCAAACTTTGACTGGAAGTGTGTGTACGTACATCAACTCTAAACAGAATAAATGAGTGAATATCAGAATTATAAGTTTAAGACTAAAGTGTGATGGCAAAGAAAGCAGCCGTGTAAGGGTTGATTTATCAGAATAAGATCACATCAGAGCTAATGCTGCCCTCCAGTCATGTCAGGACGATCGTTTCTACAAGATTAGCACATATGAACACCTCCGCAAGGCCATCATTACCAGTGGGGAAATTGTTCCCTGAGTTTTAGGAGTCAATTAAAGAATCTGGAGGAAGCACATCGCTCATAATTAAGTTGTGATTGCGAATAGTGACAGAAATTTTGTCTGCTGATCGTACTGCTGATGAATAATAACAATGATATTCACCAGAACGGACTATCCATTTAGACCAATCACGTCCAAATAAGCTATTTGTTAATATGACTTTTACGAGCCTGTGAATTTGAAATCATGATATAAAACTGGCTTGCAGCAAAGCTGCAGCTCATTCCAGATTTAGACAATACAATCATTTCATAATTGATGAACTTTGCAAAATTAACACTGATATCTTCCTGTTTGTGACCGTGAAGCTGCTCTGAAACGATCTGTTGTATAAAGCGCTATATAAATAAACGTGACTTGTCTTGAACTGATCAAAGAAACGTAATGTGTGTTTAGACTTGGTGGTCAGAATTTCTTTTCAAGCAAAAGTAATAAATACTGATTATCCCATGAACATGAACGCCGAAAACAAACCAGGATTTACAGTTTACATGCTCAGCCGAGTCATGACAGCATGTGCATCTTATTTTTCAGATCTGGATTTGGGTAAATGTCCGATTGATCTCTGAAGGCAAACATGTGGGTTCATTATAGAAAACAAAACGGGCCATCAGCAGCTCTCTTCACTTCTGGTGCTCAGAAATGAGGTGCTCAGTGGACAAGCACACCAAAAGAGAGAGAAAAGAGATGGAAACGACAAACAAGATGAAGCAAAGCCAGAATTTTTCCATTATGTACACAGATTACATTGCATGCCGAATCAAAAGCCATGCACTTAAAAAAAGAAATCTTTTTTTTTTTACTTTGTCTTTTTTTTTTACAAAAGTCTTGTTTTCCACAGCAAATAAATACAAAGTTCTGTTATGAAACTCTAGATTAGCGCAAGCTAATAGGTCCTTAACTCAATCTGCTTGCCATCACATTATTCTCTATAGAGCACAGCTGATTGGCTACTGGTACAGCAGGAACCAATGAGCTTGCTGCTCAACTTTCAAATACTTGGTCAGCATTTGCTGTAGCAGTTTGCAGCATGCTTTCAGAAACCCTCCACCTTCCCCAGCTCCACCTGTATAAATCTGCTACGGGTAATTTATGTATGCTATATTGTACAGCAGCAGCATGTCTTACTCACAACAGTGTGTTGTGTCTATATTGGAAGTAGCAGGTATCGTACTTGCTCTGCAGCAGCTGCAACAGCAATAACCAACAGCAACAGCAGTAACAGCAGCAATAACAGCATATTCATGTTTGCATTCTGGAGAACTTCAAATGTATCTATTTGCAATTTGTTTTAACAGCGGTGAGCAATGCAGCCAATCACAGAGATAGCTCTTGACCTCTTGAACGCAATGGCCAATCAGAGGTGTTTACGTTAGTCAGAATTCCCTCACCATTCAAAACGCCAGAGTTTTTATTCAGTGCCGAGTTATGCAGGCTCACAAAACCTCTCATTAACATACAAAGTGTAGACATGATCCAAGTAAGAGATTTATTGCGCATCGTTGCTGACAAAGCATCAGCGTTTTAGTGATAGCTTTAGTGGCTTGCTTTGGGAGGTTACAGCCTATATAATCCACTATTTTATAATCCACTTTTTCATGCTGCTCAGAGGCTGACGGCCAATTGCATGCTGCAAAGTTTCAGAAGTGACATCTACATATATATAGCTAAATGCCGGATTCACTCTGCACGGGATAGAAATATCATGTAAAAATAGTAGCGCATTAAAAGGAACACTCCACTTTTTTTGAAAATAGGCTCATTTTCCAGCTCCCCTAGAGTTAAACAGTTGAGTTTTACCGTTTTCGAATCCATTCAGTCGATCTCCGGTTCTGGCGGTACCACTTTTAGCATAGCTTAGCATAGTTCATTGAATCTGATTAGACCGTTAGCATCGCGCTTAAAAATGACCAAAGAGTTTTGATATTTTTCCTATTTAAAACTTGACTGTTCTGTAGTTAAATCTTGTACTAAGACCGACAGAAAATGAAAAGTTGCGATTTTCTAGGCTGATATGGCTAGGAACTATACTCTCATTCAGGCGTAATAATCAAGGAACTTTGCTGCCGTTCCATGGCTGCAGCAGTGCAATGATATTACGCAGAAATTTTCAAAAAAAGTGGAGTGTTCCTTTAAGCAATGTAAAGGCTTCTAAAACCCCTACCTTTATGGTTAAGTTTAGTTGCTTGTAATTATGCAGAATTTACTGTTATTACTATAGTAAGTACATGTAACATAAGTAACAAGGACACTAAAATAAAATGTTACCAAATCCTGAGGAATAAAGTCATTTTTATGCAGTGTGTGTGTGTGTGTGTGTGTGTGTGTGTGTGTGTGTGTGTGTGTGTGTGTGTGTGTGTGTGTGTGTAAAATGGTCTCACACGTCCAATGTTCTAATGAGACACTTTGTCACATTATAAGACACATTTTTTGGTTCTGAACCTTCTGGCCTGTTCCTGTGAGGAACTCACACATTCGGTCTTTTTTCGCTGCAGGTCGTCAGATGGGCAGCACTCAGAGACTTTTAAATGCATTTTAAAAAGGCATTTCCCATGATGCTTTGCTACTGTTTCAGAGTAAAGTTCTAGAGGAAAAAGTCAGGGTCAAAAAGCAGCACAGCTCTCAATGGAAACATTGCATTAGCAGCGGAAGTCATTTAACCCAGCATCTTTATGCCATTTCGAGCCGGCTTTGATGTAACAGTTAGTTATTTAAAGGTGGAATGTGTAATTTCTGCTGAAAAGTTCCCTGACTGGACCGCACATCACAATACTGACTCATCAAATGGTGTGAATTCAGGGCGGGAGTATTGCTGTACTGATTATCAAATCACACGAAAGCCTACAGAGGTGTTGGAAAAGATCATTTCTAGCAGCTGAAGAGCGTCTGACTCACTGTGTGATTCGAGGGGCCAGAAGGTCCCGGACGATTTGGGAATGCACCACGGCGAGCTCCCCCCCACGAGCTGAACAATTCCGACGTGCGTCTGACCAGCTGACTTCGTCCGACACCAAGAGGAAACAGCGGGATGAGTCAGCGTGATGGACCGCATCTGGCAAACACAGCGGCTCCGCTAAAGAGAGAGAAAGTTCATTAGACTTTATTAATATTGTTTATGACCGGTAACATAACAAAGTTTAAAAGTTTGGGAGAATTTGTAATGTTTTGGAAACAAGTCTCTTATGCTCACTAAGGCTGCATCTATTTCTATTTCACATGATCCTTCAGAAATCATTCTAATATGCTGATTTGAAACATTTCTGATTATTATCAATGTTGGAAACATTTGTACTGCTTCATATTTTGGTTGAAACTTTGATACATTATTTTTCCAGGATTCTTTGATGAATAGAAAGTTCATTTATTTGAATTTTGTAGCATTCTAAACATATTTACTGTCACTTTTGATCAATTTAATGCATCCTTGCATGTAAGTATTGATATAAAAATAATCTTTCTGAACCCAAACTCCTGACCAGTAGTGTAAAATAATATAATTAAACATAGAAAACAGCTAAAATATTTTTAAAAATACAAATGTAAAAAATATTAACAGGCATATTAGGAAAATTCACAATTTTGTGAATGCATAAACAACAGCAAATATTAATAATTAATTCATAAATATGCTAAAAATGCTGTGAAAAACTGATAAAAATATATAACCATGAAGTGCATATGAACATATCAATGAGATTTCAGTGCAAAAAAACAACGTCAATAATTCTCTGAACTAAACAATTTATTTATTATTAACTATTACTTTTACCGTTAACCCATATTAAAGGGGACTTACAGTGTCCGACAATGTAAGGCTGAACACCGTTACTGACAATCCTCATTTTAGCTGCGTGAGATTCTCCAGCTTTGTTGTTGTTGAGCAACCGAAGCGCAGGCTGTTAAAGCTCCGCCCTCTTCTGGAGCAGCAGCTCATTTGCATTTAAAGGGACGCACACAAAAAAACGCGGTGTTTTTGCTCAAACCCAAATGCTAAAAAATTATCTGTGGGGTATTTTGAGCTGAAACTTCACAGACACATTCTGGGGACACCAGAGACTTAGACTACATCTTGTAAAAAAAAAAATGTCATCTGTGCCATATTTACTGATGAATCTAATCAGACACCAACAACAAACAATGTGGGAAATGTTTTTTTCTCCATTTTTAAAGTTGAAAAGCCTGTTTATTATATATGGTAAGTGGCGTCAGACATTGTTTTTCCCTGCTGTCCATCACCATCAGAAAAGAGCCGTGACGCAGCAGCACTAAAGCATTCAGACACATCAGTGAAGATTTTCTCTGCTTCTGTAACTCGCTTTCTTCTCATTCTGCCTCTTGGGATCAGTGCTGTGCGCTCTTATCTGTTCTCTCAAAGCAAACAATAATGGACAGATCTCTGCAGGCCTGATAAACAAACGAAGAATCTTCACATGCCATCGCTCGACAGGGACACTCATGCTTTGTGTAAGAGAGGGGACATTTATGGTTTGATAGATCATGAAAAGCATGATCTTTTAAGAGAGAGCGCATGGTAATTTTAAAGCGTGTTATATCTGAGCTGTCCTGATGTGAGAATGTGTCATCAAGATTATGCCAGTTTGTATGTGTTTAAGTATAGTAGTGCTCCAAAAAGAGTGAGCTGACACAAAAACATTATGCAACAGATGAAACACTTCAATATGGCTATGTGTGATTTTATTATGTGATTTTATGGCACAGGGACGAGTATAGTGAAAAACCCATTCAAAACGACAGAAATGTTTTTTATGAGTTAAATTTAATAGTAAAAAAACACTGATTGGTGTTAAATTGAGCTCTAATATCTCATATCTCATATCATATCATATCCGTACCTCTCGCTATCTCTCGCCCATCTTTATGGATCATCCAGTCCACGGTTATGCCCACTCCGCCCCAGTTGACCAGAGAAAGCTCCGCCTCCAGGCTCTGATTGGCCACGATGAGTGCAGGGCAGTGGAGCTCGAGTCGAGGGGGCAGTTCCACACTCACGGTCCCCTGAGCGACGATCTCCTGGTGACCCGCTGAGACGCTCACTTGAGCTTGGTAGCTTCCTGGGAGTCCGTACTTATGCCTCGCCGTGGTGTTGAGCGTAGAGCTGTTGACCCGGGGCGAAAGGTCACCGAAATCCCATGAGAAAGAAGCAGGGAAGACGGAGGAGATGACAGACAGGACGGCCTCGGAATGGACGGACACGCGGCGGGAAGGAAGAGAGGCGGAGAAATTCACCTGTGGGCAGAAAGTGTATTTAAATAATTATGACACACTAGATTATTAACGTTTTTGAAAGAATTTGGATTCATTACAACATCACAGCCTTAAAGGATTAGTTCACTTTCAAATTAAAATTTTCCTGATAATTTACTCACCCCCATGTCATCCAAGATGTTCATGTCTTTCTTTCTTCAGTCGAAAAGAAATTAAGGTTTTTGATGAAAACATTCCAGGATTTTTCTCCATATAGTGGACTTCAATGGAGCCCAAAGGGTTGAAGGTCAAAATTACAGTTTACAGCGATCCCAGAAGAGAAATAAGGGTCTTCTCTAGAGAAACCAAAAAAATATATATTTTTAAAAAATGTATACGTTTTAACAATAAATACTCATCTTGAACTAGCTCTCTTCTTCTTCTTCTCTATTTGAATTCCAGCATTGTAGACACTGCTAAGTGTATCACTGCCCTCCACAGGTCAAAGTTTGAACTAATTTGTCATATTCAATATGCTAGTGCAAGTATATAACAATTAGTTCAAACTTTGACCTGTGGAGGGCAGTAAGACCCTTAGCAGTGTCTCCACTGCTGGAATTTAAAGAGAGAAGAAGAAGAGAGCTAGTTCAAGATGAGCATTTATAGTTAAAACTTTTTTTTTTTGAAAATGACCGATGGTTTCTCTAGATAAGACGCTTATTCCTCATCTGGGATCGTGTAGAACGCTTTGAAGCTGCACTGAAACTGTAATTTTGACCTTCAACCATTTGGGCTCCATTGAAGTCCACTATATGGAGAAAAATCCTGGAATGTTTTCCTCAAAAACCTTAATTTCTTTCCGACTGAAGAAAGAAAGACATGAACATCTTGGATGACATGGGGGTGAGTAAATTATCAGGAAAATTTAATTTGAAAGTGAACTAATCCTTTAATCACTCAGTGATCACATGACTCTAATCCAGAGGTCTTCACCGCTGCTCCTGGAGACCCACTGCCCTCAAAATTTCATATCCAACCTGCTTCAGTTTGTGATTTTAAAGTCCCCATGAAATCAAAACTTACTTTTTTTGTCTATTAGTATGAAAATTCACATTTACAAGATATAAGCATTCAAAACGTACAGTCTCTCACTTCCGCCAATATAAATCAATGATTTTGATGACATCACTCTACACTTCAGCTTCTCATCAGATTTTCTGTCCAATCAGATTCTCTCTGGAATCTGAAGCATCCCGCCCCCTACATTATAAACAGATGCTGAAGCCGCGGCTGAAATCGGTCACACATTTACTATTTTATACATGGTGAATGGCACATAGTGCACTATATAGGGGATATATAGGGAACAGTGATTCAGAGAGTGTAAATATGCTTTACATTGGGACGAATGAAGTCTGGTTTCACATTAGTGTCACACAAACCGCCGCAGAGCACACACCGTCTGCTCCGGTCCGGAAACACGAGAGCACAGAGCGGATCTTATGTGCATTATTGGCCATTTTAAAAAAGGGGAGGAGCTGCTCTATATGTCCCCTCCCCATCTTCCTCTTTTAGTGGAAATTCCTGAATAACACTGCACATTTCAAGGCCTTTCAGTGGGCCTTTAAAGTGATCCTGAAGAGTTTGGTCAGCTGGTTAAGGTGTGCTTGATTAGGGTTGAAGTTGAACAGGACAGTGGGTTGAAGACCTCTGCTCTAATCAACTCAAGAGGAAGAGCCGTTCTGGTAGTGTTCAGTACTGAATCTCTTCACACAGACCTGAAACACGTCCTGCGCCACAGTCCAGTGACAATCCTTCATGACCAGTGGGTTCGAACAGGCGGCCGAACAATGGGACTCGCTGATGTGATTGAGCTCAGAGTTGGTACTGCACAGACACTCTCTCTGCTGACCCAGACCGCCGTACCGCTGGTTCTCATGGAAGCATTTGGAGTTGCACACATCTCGTGAGAACGGCCCGGGAGTGGAGGAGGAGAAGATGACCAGCTCCACGCCTGCTGCGTGCTCCTCGTCCTGCAGACAGCCCGCGTATGCCAGGCCTGAGAGAGAGAGAGATGGGAATGACCAATTCAAGATGTCAGTTAACAAAATCTGGTATTACTTTTATTTGAGGTCTTAATGTATCATTTCTCCTCTTCTCTAGTTTGCTTCCTAATCTAGTTGTCTATTATGAATGTTGTTGGCTCTTGTTGTTACATCCACCAGCTGGAGTGCCCATGATCTCCACCAGAGGGCACTCCTCTCGACTCCCATCATGGACCTCAGTTCCCATAACCCATTGCCTGGATTCATTATGTTTGATTACTTCCACCTGTGTCTCATTATCTTGTTAATGCCTGGCTATTTTAGCCCTGTGTTTTTACTCTTTCTTTGCGAAGTCTTGTATGTGTTACACTGCATTTCTGAGTGCTAGTTCTGGTTTTCTGTGACATGGTTTTGATCTTCTGCTTGTCTCCCTGGATTTCTTATCCATGGGTATTTTCAAAAACGTTCGCAGCTTTTTTTGGCCATTCGTCCACACGCAAACGCAGTATCTGGTCACTGGAACCGAACATTTTTGAAAACTCCTGCCAGGTTGAAGATTTTTTAGAAACTCTGGTTACAGTGTTGTCATGTAGACATTGAGATTTTGGCTTGTGAAACGGAATCGGTAAAAACCTTCTTTCCAGGTTTTTGACTGGCCAACATGGCTTTACGGTTAGGGTTATATCGCCACCTGTTGGTCTGGCATGCACTGACAGCGCTTCATAACATGTTTTTGCATTTTCATGTGGACACGACATGCGTCACTAGTGCAAGACGAGCATTTGTGGTAAAAAGCATTTACATTTTTTCAGAAAATGATTGATAGCTTCACTAGATAAGACCCTTATTCCTCATCTGGGATCATGTAGAGCCCTGCACTGAAACTGCAATTTGGACCTTCAACCAGTTGAACCCCAGTGAAGTCCACTATATGGAGAAAAATCCTGTAATATTTTCCTCAAAAACCTTTTCCATTTCTTTTCAACTGAAGCAAGAAATACATAAACATCTTGAATGACATGAGGGTGAGTAAATTATCAGTATATTTTAATTCTGAAGTGAACTAATCCTTTAAGGCAGGTGGCTGGTGAGTGTACAGATAGTAGAATGTCTAAAGTGGACTATCGAAATAAGTGTTGCCATATTCCTCATGCTTAAATCCAGGTGCATGTGTGCATCACTCACCACAGGTTTGCACACTGACATTGAGCAGCGGTTGGTTTTTCACCTCCGGTGGATGGTCACAGAGCATAGAGTTGGGTCGCTTTACTCTAACGCCTTGTTCCTGCAACCAGCTAACCAAACGCACAAGCTTACAGTCGCAGACGAACGGATTAGAGCTCAGATCTCTGGGAAAAGAGAGAGAGAAAATTTCATAAACTGGCATAGGTTGAAAACATTATACGGCCCTTATTCAAACACTGAATGTGTGATAAGGATAGTAATTTAAAGAGCATTATTCTGCGCATGAGGATGTGGTCTGACCCGGAGGTGAGGCTTAAGTCTTATTTGATATGTACACAAATGATCACACCGCAGCGGCGGAGCAATCTGTCACCGCAGACTCGCTGTTTTATCAGTCCAGGAAACACAACACAGCACTCTAATCTATAATTATTGCGGAACTGAAAGAAGTTCAATGGGGAATTTTAATCAGGGTATGAAAGCAGTACTTGGAGAGTCACAGAGGGAACGCTATACTATAAAATGAAGCTTTAGCTAATGAAAATAGCAATAGAATCTGGATAAGACTATTTAACCACTAGATAATATGTGAATCATTATCAAATCGCAAAGGAAAAGAATCTTAATGTTTCTTTTATCTTCAAAACAAGATTATAATCATTAGGCAAAAAGTTACTGCAATAAATTTAAATGAAACAATGTAGACTCCTTACAACCATTAATATTTCCTGACATTATATTTTCATGTCAATTAAGCATATTTTCTCTTTTCCAGATTCACTTTACTGTAAAACAGTAATCAACAACATCTTGTCTGAACACAAATGAAAGCAATGAAAATTAAGTTCAGCGCAAATACTACCGACAAGTAACTAACAATTGCACATATACATGTATATTTAAATAAAATGCCATGTCTTCTTTTACTGGAGTAGATTTTTCTTGTGTTTAAACTAAAGTGCATCTGGTTGATAAAATAAAATAAAATAAAATAAAATAAAATAAAATAAAATAAAATAAAATAAAATAAAATAAAATAAAATAAAATAAAATAAAATAAAATAAAATAAAATAAAATAAAATAAAATAAAATAAAATAAAATAAAATAAAAAATAAAAAGTCTATTGCATTAATATAAATTAAAAAATATTTTTTGCAATAAATTATGTCACGATATATTATTCAATATTATTTAATGTATTCATGTATTTATGTATTCATTATTTATGAGTGAATTTATTCACTCATAAATAAAATATACAATAAAATTAAATAGCCTACTGCAATAAAATGTCAATATATATTATTTAAATTGCTAGTGTACATTTATAAATATACATGATGGTATAACATTTGTATTGAATTAAAGTGTTCTACAGTAATGAGAATCTGGAGGGATAAATAATGCTGAATATATGCAAAGAAATCTTAATAATGAGAGGCTTCATTTTCATTAAGGAAAACTGAAAAGTGAACAGGTCATTTCTATTCTATCACTTTTTTTAAGCCTTACCAAGTATAAACAAGCAGTTCATGTGTCTAATAAGTTTTTTATTTGTGAGTGGGTTTAACAAAACTGGCTGTTTTTTGTGCAATGGACGTCTCTTCTACTGACAAACACACTTGGGCAGGATTGTAACTTTCACATACACACACACACACACACACACACACACACACACACACACACACACACACACACACACACACACACACACACACACACACACACACACACACTCAGTGAGGTGTCAATACAGTCGGATGCGGGACTCAAGCCTCTGGGTGTGTCTGTTTCAGGATCTTACACAACGATGCCAGAACAGATCCACCACTCACTTATATAAGACAGACCCGCAGTATTGAGATCTAGTTCACATCCAAGGCCATTCAGCTTCTTTTCAGGTTTTGTTGTGAATGTTCGAGAACACAACGTGTGAAGGTTATACGTGATGTGTGTGACTCTGTACTTTGTGTTTGTACTCACATCGTAATCGTAGTTAAATTAAATAAATTAACACATGTTCGTTCCTCGATGGTGGTGATCTGGTTGTTGCTCAAATCTCTGCAAGACATGAAAGACAAAAGTCAAACGTATATTATTGCTCAGCCTTTTTTCCTTCTTTCTAAGTCACTTCTTTCTTTTCCTCTCAGTATAATCGTTCCCTTGTTCAGCCTTTGGAGCAGCATATGGAAAAGTTCTGGAGTGATTTTGGTGAACCAGACAGAGTGTGTGTGTGTGTGTGTGTGTGTGTGTGTGTGTGTGTGTGTGTGTGTGTGTGTTTGTGTGTGTGTGTGTGTGTGTGTGTGTATATACCGAAATGCAGCAGGAAATGGTGCAGTCAAAGCCTGAAGCAATGACGTTTAATTGGTTGTAATGAGAATGTGATTGAACTCCCGATGTGTGTGTTGGAAATGCTCATTTGTTACTGTTCACACAACAAAGATAAACGTAACTGATTCACTTTTCTGCTTATTTTGCTTTTGTGTGAGCTGAAAGAATCGAGAGCGCCTGGTCGATTCGCGTTCAGTTCCTCAGCGTTTGACTCTGCGGTTCGGGAGAGACTCCAGAAAGATCCGCCTACACATTCTCACCATATGAGCTCAAAAAACGTCTGGGAACTAGACCATCCTGCCACCCACACACACACTTACAGCTCAGCGAACGGCCCACAGTCGAAGATCCCGTGAGGAAGAGTGATGCGCGATAAGAGTGAAAAGATACATGTGGATTTTGTGTTGATAGTATTTTAGTATTTTAACTTTTTAGTATTTTAAGTTTAATATTATGTTCAGTTTCCCTTAAATAAAATAAAATTTAAAAAACTTTATTAATAGTAACAAATTGATAAAGAAATACATAATGATTTTGTGTTTTTAGTATTTTAGTATTTAAACTTAATGTTCAGTTTCCAATAAAATAAATAAATAAAATAAAAATATTTATTATTAATAATCAGTTTTAAAAAAGACATCTTGATTTTGTGTTTTTAGTATTTTAACCTAATATTATGCTCAGTTTCCTATAAATAATAATTAATAATAATAATAATAAAAGACATTTTATGTTCATTTTAATTATTTTAATAACTTAATTTTATTATATTCGGTTCAGTAAAATAAAAAATGTCTACTGCATATATAAATAAGAAATTTTCTTATATAAATAAGATACATAAAAAATACATAATGATTTTGTGTTTTTAGTATTTTAACCTAATATTATGCTCAGTTACCCATAAATAATAATTAATAATAATAATAATAATAAAAGACAACTTGCTTTTATGTTAATTTTAATTATTTGAATACAATTTAATTTTAATATTTTCCGTTCAGTAAAATAAAAAATGTCTACTGCATATATAAATAAGAAATTTTCACTTTACCTTTTGATTTTTTTGTGTTTTTAGCAGTGTAATTGTATTAAAATTATTATTTAAAATAAAAATTTAAGTTATTTTTTATATAACTTAATTTAAATATTAATTTAACTTAATTTAAATATTTTAAATCATTAAAATAATATAGTCTACTGGAAAAAAAGATCTCATGATATATTTCATATTATTTAATTTATTCAGTTTCACATAATAAAATAAAATACTTTATTTATTATTATTATAAATAATAATAATAATGATTTCACTTTACATCATGTTGTGTTTTTTAGCAATTTTAACAAAGACTATTTCAATATAACTCAATTTAAATACAAATTAAACAATTTAAATATTGCCAGTCATTTAAGTCATTAGAATAATATAGTCTAAAAAAAAAGCACAGTTGTAAGAATACATGATGGAGGCATTTGACTGCATTACAGTAATGAGAATCTGGAGAGAAAATGGGCTGAAAATAATTTCAAGAAATCTTAATGGTCCTAAAACGGATTCGTTTTTATTGTGGAAAATGGAATTAATATATAACTGATTCTTGAGGAGGGAAAAGTAAACAGGAAGCTGCAGATTAGAAAACAATTGCCTTTTTGCTTTAGCACAAGCTCAGGTTTACAGCAGACCACCTATTATACATGCACACGATCGCCCCAGACCACCCATTACAGACGTACGCAAAGGACTGTGTCTCAAGCACGCGTACAAACAAACACACACACACACACACAGGCTCGCGCACGAGAGACGTGGCACTCACAGCTCCTTGAGGGCGGTGAGGTGATCAAAGAGGCTCCAATCCACAGAGGGAATGTGGTTTCTGGACAGATCTCTGCAACAGAAGCCAGAAAGAGACGGTTAGACATTTACACACACTCAAACTCTAGCTAAACGCTGTAGAAACCTGTTCATGAGGGAAGAATGAGCCATTTTGAAACCCATATGACTTTCTGTCTTCTGTGGAACATAAAATGTTCCGCTGAATGTTCATGCTGCTCTTTTTTTTTTTTTATTATGCAAAAAGACAATTACAATATTTACAGATGAGAGATTAAATGCAAAATACAAATACATCCAGAGTTATAATAAAAAAAAGAAAAAAAGAAACATATATATCGATGAAATAATAATAATAATAATAATAATAATAATATGCTGCTCTTTTAAAGTGAATGGGGACTCAACCTTGTCAAGCTCCACAATTGACCACAGAAGCATCATAAAAGTAGTTCATGTGACTCGTGCATGACATTACAAGTCTTCTGAAGTCATACTATGGATTTATGCGAGTACCAGACTGAAATTTGAAAGGAGAACTATTATGCCTCTTTCACAAGATGTGATGTAAGTCTCTGGAGAATGCATCTGTGAAGTTCACTGCAAAAACTAAAAAATAGACTAAAAATTCTTAGATCAAGAAGCATTTTTTTTGACAAGTAAAAATTATTTTCTTGATTTTAGGAAAAATAAGTAAAAATTAAGTGAATTTTCCTTAAAACAAGCAAAATAATCTGCCACCGGAGTAAGCAAAATAATCTTAATCCAAACTGAAAACAAGATTATATATCTTATTTTTGGTTTGATATAAGATTATTTTATTTACCCCACTGGCAGATTATTTTGCTTGTTTTAAGGAAAAGCTATTTATTTTCTGAAAATAAGAAAATAATTTTTACTTGTCAAGAAAATGCTTCTTGATTTAAGAACTTTAAGATATTTTGACTAGAAACAAAACAAAAACTTTAAGTAAGAACAGTATTTTTGCAGTCTTTCAGCTCATTTATTATAGTTTGTCAAATTTGCCCCTATTTGTGTGTGAGCAAAAACACACCGTGTCCCTTTAAATGCAAATGAGCTGCTGCTCCCAGCCCCCTTTCCAGAAGAGGGCGGAGCTTTAACAGCTCACGCTTTGGTTGCTCAACAACAACAAAGCTGGAGAATCTCACGCAGCCAAAATGAGGATTGTCAGTAACGGTGTTCAGCCTTACATTGTTCAAACCGGAGTCGACACTGATGGAGAGACTCAGGAAGAAGTTACAACTTTCAGAATGAATCTGGATGTTTCTGATGGTTAGTGGATAAATTTATGTAGTTGCTGTGGAGTTGATTCAACTCATCGACTAGCATGTGGCGTCATGTTCATCTTTTGTGTTGAATTGACCCTCGTTTGTGAAGCAGTCCGGCGTAAAATGATGGCATGTCAACAACGCTCTACTACAACAACTCTTCCTCTTCTCTAAAGCAGCCCAACATGGCCGCACCCTCTTTTTTGTGTGTTCTCGGGGCAGGGTTTATGTAAATTTTGGGGTTAGTGATGTCAAAGAAAATATCTCCCTTTGCATTGAACTTTGAGTGTCGTAACTTTGCAGATGTTGTTTATGTTCCAACAGCAACATTACACACTTACTAAAGTTAAAAAAGTGAAATCATAATCAAGGACCACTTTAAATCTTCCCCGTTTGCCGTAGCTCTCATTTTCAGCAAATTTGTGGTACTTTCATCATGACACTTTTTTGGGACCACAACAATGTAAATCACTGCTCATTTGTGTAGAAAGAAAGAAAGCAGTACAGGTTTCAAACACCATGAGTAAATGAGAAACTAAATATTTGGGTAAACCAAGCAAGTCTCTTTTGCTCATCAAGAAGGCATTTATTTGATCCAAAATACAGTAAAACAATAATATTGTGAAATAGTATTACAATTTAAAAGAACCGTTTTCTGTCTGAATATATTTTAAATGTAGTTCATTCCTCAAGTTCATATTTCATCACAGATGATGCAAAGTACAAACAATCAGAATAATGAACCAATCATCATCTGTCTTCCTGATTAATACGCTAATCAATGAAACCAATCGTGTAACCTGTGTTAGTAGACAAGCACAACAGACGGACGTCCACACATGTGTGTGTGTGTGTGTGTGTGTGTGTGTATGAACTCTGTTCCCAGAAGAAAACATCTGTCCATTCCAGACAGACTGTGTAAGAGAGGAGGAGTTTTACTCAACTGACCGTCGACTCTGTTGAAAAGCCTCTGCTAAAGTCATTATTGTGTCAGATCCTCCTTAGTTGCTCACTAATAGGAGGACGTTTTACACATCATCACGTTACATAAGACGTGTGTGTGTGTGCAAGTATGGTAACAAATCTGAACGTTATCAGTGTATAATGAATGAAAGTGTTGCGCTCTTCTGTCACTGAGGGACTGAGTGTATTTTTAGCAGAATCAGATTGATATAGTGTTGTGTAAGGGTCTCGGAAAGTTTATTTAGGCAACTGGAATGGAAAGAAATACCTTCAGCTCACAGAGTCATGAGATGACGGCCAGGTCAGGTAACAGTTGAGAAATCAGAGAAAAACTTCTGCCTTAAAAGAATAGTTCATCCAAAAATTATCCCATGATTTACTCGCCAAGGTTCAGACGAACACAATCAGAGATCTATTTAAAAAATACCCTGACTCTGCCCAGCTTTATAATGGCAGTGAATAGTGCCTGAGTTTTTGAAGCTCCAAAAAGTGCATGCATCCATCATAAAAGTTATCCATATGACTCCAGGGGGAGAGAGTCGAGATCCGGCGGATGACGTAGCTCCTCTTCCCTTATATTGATATTTTCTTTATAATGTCTCGTTTTAGACATTCTGTTTTGTTGCTCTATCCTCTGTGCTAACATTACAGCTATCACGCGTCGGGTCAGAGGTCACCCTTCCTCCAGAACTCGACTCTCTCGTGAACGCACATATGTTTTTAGTGCAAAAAACTTTTTAAAATTATAAGTGAACCTCAAGGAATACATTAAAATGAAGACTAATCCATGCTGGATGGACAGGCAGTTAAAAAGGTCACGTGTTAAACTCATAAACATATAACACTAACCCTGGGTTTACAGCTGTGCAGGATTACTCTTTAAAGCTTTGGAGATTTCTCTCTTTATTTATATGTTGTTCCTTCATTTATTTGTACAGTTTATTGATTGCAGAAGCTGATGATTTCCACACAAAGCTTCAGTGTTTCTGAGTGCCTGATTGCTGGAAAAATGAACGGTAGGACGGCCGCTCCAATATGAAGTAGCTCTCACGTGTGGGTCACATTTTCCATGCAGCATTTGAAAGGCTTGATTTAACGTCCAGATTCACTTCAACAGACAAGAACAGATTGTGGTTGTGCTGTTTTTCTGCTGGACAGAGAGGCGGGAACGCTGACTACACACTTACTTCATAACTAGAGCTGGAAGAAATGCTCACAAGCAACCACTCACCAAAACATATCATGGTACTTCCATGTTTGTTGAGAAACATACCATTGTATTCTTTAGAGCACTATTTGTTAATCACTCCATGTTATGGATCAAAGTACATGTTCAGGTCACATTTCATATTTCAAAAATAGCAATATATAGATATATTAGATATATTTTACATAATCATATTAAGGATTTATTAACCCTTTCGATCGTGAGTTTAAAATATTCTAACTGTCCCCCCGGAGTGAGTTTTTTTTAAGGCGACCATTATTTTAGAACGTTTGCCTTTAATGTTTCCATGGCGACGCGTCTTGCGTGTCACGAGCGCTGATCGCAGCAACAATAACACTGTATGACAGATGGATCGCTATTATTTAGTTTTTCCTTTTTTATTTAAAATATTCGAAAAATTGCTTACCATGTCATCAACTATATGATATTCCGATTCTCAAATATGTGTAAGTGAGTGTGCTTTGTCGTTTTAAAACCTTTATAAATGATCTTTATCTTGATCTATAATGCGAGTTGGGCGCCGCCATCTTAGTTTGCCCCGCAGTTCACAGACTCCTATCAGTCGGATTTACAGCAGGTGAATTCATCAATTTCTCCCGAAATATATGTAAGTAAGTGGCTGGTGAACTGGAAGAATAATAGAGTAAACTTTATAGTTATTAGGCCCATTATGTGCGTCTGATATGAATAAATGTCGGCAAATTATATTTGTTATTGCTGCTTCCACTGATGTCGGACATCAGTGTGTATTTTATAAAACTCTTAATGTATTGTTTTAATGGTGCTTATGCATATTTAAATGTCTGAAACCTTAAAAGAAACATTATGTGGCTGAAAACGCTGCATAGCTGTGATATATGACAAGAGCTGCTTTAACTTTAGTTAGTGTGTAATGTTGCTGTTAGAGCATAAACAACATCTGCAAAGTTATGACGCTTAAAGTTCAATGCAAACTGAGATATTTTCTTTTACAGAAATCAGGACAAACGGCTGGTAGGGACTACAACTACAACAATCAAGGCTGAACACCATTACTGACAATCCTCATTTTGGCTGTGTGAGATTCTCCCGCTTTGTTATTGTTGAGCAACCAAAGTATGAGCTTTTAAAGCTCCACCCTCTTCTGGAGCAGCAGCTCATTTGCATTTAAAGGGACACACACAAAAACTGCGTGTTTTTGCTCACACCCAAATAGGGGCAAATTTGACAAGCTACAATAAATGCCCTGTGGGGTATTTTGAGCTGAAACTTCACAGACACATTCTGGGAACACCAGAGACTTAGATTACATCTTGTGAAAAGGGCCATAATAGGGGTAACCCTTTAATAAGGGTTAAAATCAATACTAAAATCCTATAAAGAAAAATTCCTTACATTTAAAGGAATATCTAAACATAAGATGTTTTAATTTTAATTATTGTATAAATTATATAAAAAATATTTTAGTAAGAGTTGTTTATTGCTCATGTTTGTTTTTTCTTAAAATATTATTTTATAAAATAATAAAAAAAAATAATTATAGGTTATATAACAGTAATAAAATTTAGGAAATTAATTGTCTTTGCAATAAATGTCACAGAACAAAAAATCTTGATTTGAAGGCAAAATACTCAATATTTACAAAATAATTCATTCCCATTTCAAACAGTTCCTGTGTGACCACAATCACATTAGTCATTGGAAGATCCAAATATGACGTCATGCTTCTAAAAATAGAATTCCGATGATGTCAAAGAAAAGGCACTCATGCATGAGATCAGAATCTGATTCACAGCTGGCATGAGGGTGGAAATGGGGTATTATCATGACAAATCCATATTCACAATAACATGAGCTATTCATTATAGAGCCAAAATAAAGTTAGCAGAACTGCAGTGTATGAATAGATACAAGGACACATGTGTTTCTTTAAGAACGCAGATCTAGTTACCTCCTCCTCTGTAACATAAAGCACCAGTGTGCAGCCTGAACATGACCATATAAATCTGACCTCTTTGGTTTATATTAGCAGACGTTAGGCTCCTGTGTGCAGCTCCGCACCAGAGCGCGGGCCCCTCGGCGGAGCTGCGCGAGGGAGTCAGCGTGCGACATATGGTTCTGTTTTACTCTACCATGCGCGCTGATTTCACCTTATAAGGGCCGAAGGGCCGTCTGGTGCCACTTCTACTAGAGAGAGAGGGAGTGAAAGAGACAGAAAGAAAGATGGCAAAACAGCCCAGAGAGTCTGTTTCATTCCACAGCTGGCCATATTCATGTAAGACTGGAATATGGAGGAAATATGACACTTTTTCCCTGAAGTTCTTCATATAACAGTCGGTCTACACTGCAAACATTGTTTGTTGACTACAGAATGTTCTAGTTGTGTGTCACTCACTCTCGGTGTAGACATTTACAAAAGTTACAGCACATTATATACAGTATACAATTTGTGAAAAATTATAAACTTTTCAATCTGTAGAATGCAACATTGGGGTCACATTACCTACCAAGTGACAAGTTTATATGCAAGTCAAAAAACAAAAAATCTGTAAAATCATGGCAAACTTATGGTTTTCGTGCCCTGCACTACTTAAAGGGTTAGTCCACCCAAAAATGAAAATTATGTCATTAATGACTCACCCTCATGTCGTTCCAAACCTGTAAGACCTCCGTTCATCTTCGGAACACAGTTTAAGATATTTTAGATTTAGTCCGAGAGCTTTCTGTCCTTCCATTGAAAGCGTTTATACAGTAGACTGTCCATGTCCAGAAAGGTAATAAAAACATCATCAAAGTAGTCCATGTGACATCAGAAGTTTTTGAAGCATCGAAAATACATTTTGGTCCAAAAATAACAAAAACTATGACTTTATTCAGCATTGTCTTCTCTTCCGGAATCCTTTCCATTGAATTGATTTCATTGAATTGATTCCATTGAATTCAGCATTGTCTTCTCTTCCGGGTCTGTTGTATATCCGCTTTCACTCCACAGTGACGCTGCTTCTTCTTCTTCTTTCCTGTTTTACGGCGGTTGGCATCCAGCTTATTGGTGCATTACCGCCCCCTTCTGCTCCGGACAGTGATGCTGCTGATGTGTTATCCGGTGCGCCTGAGCTTCGTTTACAGTCTGAGGGAGACGCACGCTGTATTCAAGCTATTCTATATTGTTTGTATTTTGGTATTGCTATATTATTTAAAATGGTGCGCAGGTGTACATGTCGCGGATGTCCTTATCGCGTCACTGTCCGGAGCAGAAGGGGGCGGTAATGCACCAATAAGCTGGATTCCAACCGCCGTAAAACAGGAAAGAAAAAGAAGAAGCGTCATTGTGGAAAGCAGATATATACAACAGACCCGGAAGAGAAGACAATGCTGAATAAAGTTGTAGTTTTTGTTATTTTTGGACCAAAATGTATTTTAGATGCTTCAAAAACTTCTAACTAACCCACTGATGTCACATGGACTACTTTGATGATGTTTTTATTACCTTTCTGGACATGGACAGTATACCGCACATACATTTTCAATGGAGGGACAGAAAGCTCTCTGACTAAATCTAAAATATCTTAATTTGTGTTCCGAAGATGAACGGAGGTCTTACGGGTGTGGAACGACATGAGGGTGAGTCATTAATGACATAGTTTTCATTTTTGGGTGAACTAACCCTTTAACAAACTTTCCATATACTGTTAGGGGTGAGATACTGTGACGAGACAGTTTGCTCTCGAGACAAGACACGAGATTGAGTTCACAAGAATGAGACGAGAAATCCTCAATGAAGAAATACATGACTGGTAAAATAGTCTGCAGATGCATTTGATACATTTTAACTAATCATCTTGTAATGAATGTCATTTCAGTTCTACTTTCTGAGTATGAATTATCATATGCAGTAAAAGACAACAATACTCTGTAAAAGGTTTTGCCACAAACTCAACTGACTCTCCTTTATGATTTCATATGTAGCTTAGAACTGTACATGATTCATGAGCTTCCACAACTTTTGATCTCCTAACTGAACTCATTTCCACAAATTGATCATAGAAATAAAAAAGTGTAAATAAAAAGAACAACACATTAGTCTTATTAAGCGCAATCAATAAGTGCAACCATAATCAAAGTACTCTCTCAATATTCAAAATGTAAAAAGAAAACACATTTTTCAAGCATGATACAGAGCTGAGAGATGCTTACAACTACACAGCCCAACCTAAGATAGCTTTCATATTGGGAGATATTTGCATGCATCAGGGAGCCACCTTCAAAATGCAGGGTATTGAAGTCATGTTTGAATGTGTGCTCGCATTTTACTTTCGCTTTCGATTTTGTGACCGCGCATTCTCTGTGTATAAGGAGCGGCGGTGGTGAGCGCACATTCTACAATACAAGACATTTGTCATTCACTTAGAATCTGTTGTGCAACTAATTAGGGCTGCATGATACATATTGCGATTTATCACAGATTTTATCACAAGCGATTTGGCAAAGGCTGCGATTATTTTATGCACAGCTTGTCAGAGCTGTACAGCTCTGTGATCAGTAGTAAATGATTCTTCATCTGAAAGCCAGAGGGCGCTGTAGTGCAAAAACTCCAAATACAGGTGCTGGTCATACAATTAGAATATCATCATAAAGTTGATTTATTTCACTAATTCCATTCAAAAAGTGAAACTTGTATATTATATTCATTCATTACACACATACTGAAATGTTTATTTCTTTTAATTTTGATGATTATAACTGACAACTAAGGAAAATCCCAAATTCAGTATCTCAGAAAATTAGAATATTGTGAAAAGGTTCAATATTGAAGACATCTGGTGCCACACTCTAATCAGCTAATTAACTGAAAACGCCTGCAAAGGCCTTTAAATGGTCTCTCAGTCTAGTTCTGTAGGCTACACAATCATGGGGAAGACTGCTGACTTGACAGTTGTCCAAAAGACGACCACTGACACCTTGCACAAGGAGGGCAAGACACAAAAGGTCATTGCAAAAGAGGCTTGCTGTTCACAGAGCTCTGTGTCCGAGCACATTAATAGAGAGGCGAAGGGAAGGAAAAGATGTGGTAGAAAAAAAGGGTACAAGCAATAGGGATAACCGCACCCTGGAGAGGATTGTGAAACAAAACCCATTCAAAAATGTAGGGGAGATTCACAAAGAGTGGACTGCAGCTGGAGTCAGTGCTTCAAGAACCACTACGCACAGACGTATGCAAGACATGGGTTTCAGCTGTCGCTTTCCTTGTGTCAAGCCACTCTTGAACAACAGACAGCGTCAGAAGCGTCTCGTCTGGGCTAAAGACAAAAAGGACTGGACTGCTGCTGAGTGGTCCAAAGTTATGTTCTCTGATGAAAGTAAATTTTGCATTTCCTTTGGAAATCAGGGTCCCAGAGTCTGGAGGAAGAGAGGAGAGGCACACAATCCACGTTGCTTGAGGTCCAGTGTAAAGTTTCCACAGTCAGTGATGGTTTGGGGTGCCATGTCATCTGCTGGTGTTGGTCCACTGTGTTTTCTGAGGTCCAAGGTTAACGCAGCCGTATACCAGGAAGTTTTAGAGCACTTCATGCTTCCTGCTGCTGACCAACTTTATGGAGATGCAGATTTCATTTTCCAACACCTGCACACATTGCCAAAGCTACCAGGTACCTGGTTTAAGGACCATGGTATCCCTGTTCTTAATTGGGCAGCAAACTCGCCTGACCTTAACCCCGATAGAAAATCTATTGGGTATTGTGAAGAGGAAGATGCGATATGCCAGACCAACAATGCAGAAGAGCTGAAGGCCACTATCAGAGCAACCTGGGCTCTCATAACACCTGAGCAGTGCCACAGACTGATCGACTCCATGCCACGCCGCATTGCTGCAGTAATTCAGGCAAAAGGAGCCCCAACTAAGTATTGAGTGCTGTACATGCTCATACTTTTCATGTTCATACTTTTCAGTTGGCCAAGATTTCTAAAAATGCTTTCTTGTATTGGTCTTAAGTAATATTCTAATTTTCTGAGATACTGAATTTGGGATTTTCCTTAGTTGTCAGTTATAATCATCAAAATTAAAAGAAATAAACATTTGAAATATATCAGTCTGTGTATAATGAATGAATATAATGTACAAGTTTCACTTTTTGAATGGAATTAGTGAAATAAATCAACTTTTTGATGATATTCTAACTATATGCCCTACCCCAGAAGATAACGTATGACATTCCAGGAAATCCCTATGTGCGTCATACAATTGCTGTAGCTGAATAAACTGAAGATTGAAACGCTTTGATTGCTTAAACGACTAATAACACACGACTACCTTATTTTGTGTAAGAAGCCACATCATCTCGCAGAAGGATGCTAAACTGTCGTTATTAAGTGAGATTGGAGTAAACTACGTTATTAAATGTTGTCAAGATGTTTATAAATGCTTCTCATGTCTGGAAAGATGTTTGATGTATGTTGCTTTTTCAAATGTACATTATAAGCAACTCAAACTCACAGTGCTTTCAGTTGGATTAGGATTTGGAGCCATACTTCATTGACAAGCTGCGCATAAAAAAGAAGAAAACAATCACAGCCTTTGCGATTTCATAATCGCACTAAGAATTGTATTTAAGTACGATTTCAATGTTATTTTTATATCATGCGATATTTCGTGCAGCCCTATGACGAATCCTCCGCCATGGTCTTGCCAGTCATTTCATCATTTACTCTCGCCACGTGATCAGTGAACTCCATTTCCTGCTGCACTACATACGACTATAAAAAAACGACAGTGGAGGCGTAATGTAAATGTAGAGGTGGCATATTCTATCATAATTTCACCCTCGCATTCCATCATGGCAATATTGCAAGACTGTTGTGAAAATGTCTGAAAGGAATACTAGCAAACTGTGCCTGTATCTATTGTACACTGCCTTATATTTTTTAAAAACAGTATTTGAAACAGCACATAAACTGCAGTATGCTACATTTTATTTTCAATTTTGTGTAAAAGTCTCACATTTTGTCATTCCAACCAGACGAGAGAGAGAATGAAAAATGTTCAAAAAAAACAAAAATTAAATACATTGTAGGATCTCACAAAGATAACATTGTTTCTGATTCAGTAATGGAAGGTCAAATAGAGCACATTGCATTGTGGGATATAGTTTCTTAGTGTGCTCATTTGCCAAGATGCAGTAGATTAAATAGGCATTCCATGCAGAATGAAATTTTGTATACTGTTCACAGTATAGCTACATGCCCCAAAAAATAGTGGTAGTATAATGAAACTATGAAGAGTAAACATAGCATAGTATGCAATTCTGAACACAGCCATGGTGCAAGATAAATGGACTGGAGCGGTCAACTCTGACGATGAGGATGACAACACTGACCATTACCATCAACATTAAGCAGAGGAGAGCTGTAATCGCCACAGCAACACAGCCAAGCCACAATTGGCTGTAACCACGGTTACACACTAACCCACTAAACAGCAGTCTGTCTGTTGTGGCTGTGTTGGAAAAAAAGTAAGGGTAGGAGGAGGGGGAATAAGGAAGAAAAAGGAAAGAATTTTATGGCACGCTCCCTTTTGTTTATGTTCGAAATTTCAGGAGGAGGGGCTGAACAATTCTCGCCAGCACTCGTGTGTGTGTGTGTGTGTGTGTGTGTATATCTTATTTATTTGAGTGAGCGTGTGTATAAATAGGAGCCAAAATGTACGTGTGTTTGTGTAAATATTGAGTCTGTGTGAGTGTATTTATGCACTTGAGCACAAATGAACGTGTGTATTTGGTCCTGATAAGTACCAGATTGGTACCGTAACACCTCAGGGGCATTTGGTGAACAATCGCCTACTGTGAGCTGCCCGAATCTGGCTTTATTCCTCAGCTGGGCTCTTTGGATCTGTCTGACCCGGGCAGAGCAACTTCATTCTGGGCTCACATGTGGCAGAGCGGGCCCCTTTCCTCCTGGAAGTCAGTCCCAAGAGACTGATTAACAGGGTACTTTCCAATTGCCGGGAAAAGAGAGGAGGAGGAGAGAGAAGCTCCTTTCCAACACCAAGCGAATTGCAGTGACGCCTAGCACCTATATAGACAGAAGCCTTTTGGGGGGGTGCTCACACAGCACACGTCTTTGCATTCAAATACAGATGGAATAGAGCAGAATGCAATTGAGACATGTTTTTACTATTAATAACTTGACACACTGTCTTAAAAATGTAATGCTAATGGCGGGAGATGCTAAAAAAAAAACAGCGAGACATAATAGGTCAACAATTGAAAAATGGTGACACTTTCATGACAATTAAGCACATTATTCCAATCCTCATTTACACTGAAAAATATAACTCAGTGAAACTTTCTTTAACTCGCTCTAACTCAGTGAAACTTGCACACGCAGCATCTCATTTAATTATGTCAACACAACAAATGATGTGATAGGCTACTGGTCACAGAACATGCAAATTTTACAGTCATAATGTGTAAGTTTGTATTGTCGCCAGTGGCGATCTCAACCAAAATATCACTTGCAAATTTATATTTTTGACCGTTTTAGGCCCTGCTTATGTTATTTAAATTATAAAATATTTACATAGAATAATAAATTGTGCTGCACTTTAATTTAAGACATTGTTTTACTATTTTTACTATTAATAACTTGACACACTGTCTTAAAATTTAATGCTAATGGCATGAGATGCTGAAAAAACAAAGAGACAAAATAGGTCAACAATTAAAAAAAATCAAAGAGTTTATCAGTGACTGATCCGCAAAACTCCTGTTTTATTCAACGAATCTCTTAGTTATATCGCGTTTGCACTGTTAGAGAAGATGAAAGCATTTGTGAGTGTGCAGAAATTGAGTTGCAATGACGAGATCACTGCTTTCATGCGCTCAACATGTCTGTGATCGGCTACAGTGTTCATCTCTGCAACCTTTCATGCCACAATCTAAATATAATGCCATAGATCTAAATGTAATGCAGCACTTTTCACAATCAGTTAACCTTGAGAGCTGTAATAGTAAAAACGTGCTAAAAGAGAGAGTAATATTTGGATTTTCATATGCAAAGATGTTAGCCAATCACAGCAGTGGACGTTACACTGAAGTCTCACAGCAGACACGCCCCTTAAAACAGAGCTTTCAAACCAGAGGGCTAAAATCAGGGTAGGAAAAATGCCTTTTATTTATAAATTATGACAAATTTGGATGTAAAAAGCATACTAACATTATAAATGCACCCCAGGAAACATTATAAAACAATAAAACAATGCAGTTCAAGTTCATGACCCCTTTAAATTATAAAATATTTAGAATAATATATTGAGCGGCACTTTAATTTAAGACGTTGTTTTGCTATTAATAACTTGACAAACTCTCTTAAGAATTTAATGCTAATGGCGTGAGATGCTGAAAAACAGCGAGACATAATAGATCAACAATTGAAAAATGGGGACACTTTCATGACAATTAAGCACATATTACTCCAATCCTCATTTACAAAAAATTCCAATTACAGATGCAAGAAAATATTATATTATTTAAATTATAAAATATTTACATAGAATAATAAATTGTGCTGCACTTTAATTTAAGACGTTTTATTATTTTTTTATGCTAATGGCGTGAGATGCTGAAAAAAAAAAACAATGAGACATAAGAGATAATACTTTCATGACAATTAAGCACGTTACTCCAATCCTCATTTACATTGAAAATATATTATTCTAATTACCGTAATGCAAGAAAACATTTAAATTATAATTTTTTTTTTAAATTTTTAAATATTTACATAGAATAATAAATTGTTCTGCAATTTTTTTGAAAAATTGCTCGAAACGGAAGTAGCGATAGTTTTTTCTTCCCTATTCTGGCGTATATCAAGTGAAACGGCTTCTTCAATAAGAAATAAAACTTAGGGTGGAACTCAGTTATAATAAAAAAAGAAACTCATTCTCATTACTGTAATGTGAGATAATGTATATATATTATATTTATGCAGGACAATAATAATGCTGTACCGTTTTTTATTTTAATAAGAGTCAACATAAAGCGGAAATTGCGATTGCCTTTTCTTCTCTACTGTGAAACAATGTAGGACAGGACTTGATTTTGTTCATCTGGAATTGATTTGATCATTGTTACGAAAAACAAAACAAAAAACAAAACAAAAAACTGGTGCAGACAGAACACAAGAAGCACAAAGTTTGACATTACCGTGTTGCTAAGCTAACACGCTACGTTAAATAAGCATAAAAATGCATAAAACACAAATATATTGGGTCGAATACTGCATGGTAATTTGACTTGAGTATTTCTTATTGATATTTTGTGGTGATGAATAAATTAAAGTACATTCAAAAGTGTCATTTCTCTCATCTCACCATCTTAAATTATTTTTTTTCACTCAGCTCATTGCAATGAGATTGCATTCTCAGTGAAGGAAACGTTTGAGGCGGTCTTATATTTTGACCAAAAGATAAGGTCTCTTGGGAGACAAAGTTATTACATTTTGATGGAAGATTATAAAGACATTTTTTGGAATAACTGCCAGTCCTTCACAGTAAAAAGCTCTTCGCTCTGTCCTTCCTGGGACATTCTGTCCATTTTCTCTTTTTACTCTGCCGCCTCATGAGCTGTCTGGATCCCAGCTGGCTCTCGCACACAACCGCAAGCCTACAGGCGCACATACGACACAACAAACAACATCAAACGTGATCTGATCTCAAGATGTTTAAAAAGACTAAACAGGTCTGATTGATTTCATACACATGAACACACGCATACACACGCACGGCAATGACTGTTATCATCTGTTATCAGAACTAGTCCTTTAAGAAAAAAGTAACAAGCGTGTACTTAGGAGTGTATGAGAGATCACATCGAGAATATCACACCTATCAAAACAACACACACACCAACCACAGACCAGCTGCGCACTGACTCACTGAATCATTTGTGGAGTGATATATTGACTCACTGAGCCAGAGAATCATTTGCTGCGTGAGCCGCTGACTCACTGTTTGTACAGCCAAATGACTCTGAATCAATGAAGCCGAACCACCACAAAGGCACCTCAAAAGTTTGTTTATATTCAAAAGTGACACCATATATTAGCAAAACTCCCTCCATACCGGATGAATCCCACAAAGCCTGTCAAGAACAAGTCCAGGTCATTTTTCAGCCCGAAATCAAAGAAAGAACAAGAAATTATACTTTGCATTTAAAAAAATGCCTTTTTTTTTTTTGTGGGCATTTTCATGACAATTAAGCACATTTTATTCAAAATTATCATTTACCTTAAAAGACTTATTACTTTAATATGTGAAAAATATACTATTTAAATGGTAAAATAATTATACAAAATAATACATTGAGCCTTACCATATTTAATTTAAATAAAAATAAATAATGGTAATTTCAGTAATACAGTATATAGTAAATTACATAAATATAATATCATACTATATAAATTTATTATGCTAATATAAAAAATATAAATTTGTATATGTATAAAAAATACATAAATATAAAAATATTTAATAACATAAATATTTTATATAATTTTAATGATATATAAAATATATTACATGAATTAAAAAAATATATTTAGCCAATCTGTACCTTTTTTGTTCCTTGAAGCAAAAATATATTTTACTTCATATTCTATTTTGAATATTTAAAGGTGCCATCGAATTGAAAATTGAATTTACCTCGGCATAGTTGAATAACAAGAGTTCAGTACATGGAAAAGTTGAGTTTCAAACTCCATTGTTTCCTCCTCCTTATATAAATCTCATTTGTTTAAAAGACCTCAGAAGAACAGGCAAATCTCAACATAACACCGACTGTTACGTAACAGTCTGAATCATTAATATGTACGCCCCCAATATTTGCATATTCCAGCTCATGTTCAAGGCATTAGACAAGGGCAGCCAGTATTAACGTCTGGATGTGCAGAGCTGAATCATCAGACTAGGTAAGCAAGCAAGAACAACAGCGAAAAATGGCAGATGGAGCAATAATAACTGACATGATACATGATATCATGATATTTTTAGTGATATTTGTAAATTGCCTTTCTAAATGTTTCGTTAGCATGTTGCTAATGTACTGTTAAATGTGGTAAAAGTTACCATCGTTTCTTACTGTATTTACGGAGACAAGAGAGCCGTCGCTATTTTCATTTTTAAACACTTGCAGTCTGTATAATTCATAAACACAACTTCATTCTTTATAAATCTCTCCAACAGTGTAGCATTAGCCATTAGCCACGGAGCACAGCCTCAAACTCATTCAGAATCAAATGTAAACAAATAAATACCATACTTACGCGATTAGACACGCTGCATGACGAACACTTTGTAAAGATCCATTTTGAGGGTTATATTAGCTGTGTGAACTTTGTACATGCACTGTTTAAGGCAAGCACGAGCTCCATGGGCGGGAAGCGTGAGCATTTAAAGGGGCCGCAGCCTGAATCGGCGCATATTTAATGATGCCCCAAAATAGGCAGTTAAAAAAATGAATAAAAAAAAATCTATGGGGTATTTTAAGCTGAAACTTCACAGACACACTCAGGGGACACCTTAGACTTATATTACATCTTTTAAAAAGACGTTCTACAGCACCTTTAATTAATTCTCAACACCTATTCAGTTGTTCCAATATTCAGGTAAGCCAATCAAAACAGAGGTCATTTACATACAGTAGTCTTAAAGATACAGTAACAAAAGATAAAAACACCCTGTTTGGTGGAAGGAGGAAAAAGGTCATGAACTTCAGGGACAAATATGAAACGTTACCAAACTGTCCTCACAGCAGACCGTCACGACACAGTAGGCAAAAATATTTCAGCCCCAACTTTATTTACATGGTTCTATTACATAACGTGTTATCTGCTTTTATACGACCCCTTTAAATACTCACAGTAGGAGAAGCCCAGCTGTCTGCAGAAGAGAGAGAAAAACATCAACAGAGAGAGAGGGATGGAGGGAAAGCTCCAGACACAGGAAATAGAGGCTCAAGGATCTGGAGCAGAGAGGAAGTCATCGATTGGAGACAGAGCGAGATTGAGAAAGCCAGATTAATACAAAGAACGAGTGTGTTTATACGTCTGAAGCGCTCATGTTTATATCTGCTGTGAGCGGTCAGTGAATGTTCTGCTGAGGAAATGACGTACATGTGTGTAAAAGCTAAATTAAGTCCTCAATCATTGCTCTTCCACAGTATTGCTATCATTAACTAACACTGTTAAAAATCATTTTTCGTTAATTGAAATGAAATAACATTAACAATAGCTGAAATAAAATGGCAAACATTAGATTAAAAACTTAAACTTAAATGAGAATTAGAAATGTTGCCTTGGCAACTAAATAAACTGAAATAAAATAAGTTTAGATTGAAGCACTAAAGTTACTAAAACTAAAACTGAAATTAAAATAAATTATAGCTAAATAGATTTTTTTTTTTTAAAAAAAGCATGAAAAAAAACACCACAAAATTAATAAAAACTACAATTAAAATCTGATTAAAAATAAAAGCTAATTCACAATATTAATAAATACTATAACAGTGAAAATCAAAATCTCAAAAACTACACTGTAAAAAATGTCTTCAATTAACTTTTTAAGTTATCTTTTTTGCACTGATTCAGTAAAGTTGTATTTACTCAGAATATTCCGTCTTTTCAACTTGACAAATTTAAAAGTTACTTGAACTTATAAAGTTTAGTTAGATTAACTTTATGAAAGTAAAGTGAACTTAAATACTGTTTTTGGAGCTGTTTAATCATCCTCTGCTAAGATTTTAAGAGATTTAACTGATTTAGTTTGCAGTTGATATGTTTCAGTGGCTGTCATCAGATTGCTTATTATGTGCAGTAATTAATTTAAATGGGAATGAAAAACTTGTCAACCGAAACTTGACTGAAACATTTGAAATAAAATAATTATAAATTATATTTTAATTATATATTAAATTATAAATTTAATTATTTCGCTGAACTAAAAAAATAAGCCAAAATAGGTGAAATGAACATGATCTTTAGTATTGAAAATGTAACTTCACCTTACTTTCATAAAGTTATTCCAACTAAACTTTGTAAGTTCACATAACTAAATTTATCAAGTTGAAACTGAGTCAATGTAAAAAGATAACTAAAAAAGGTAAGGAAACTTGAAATTCACAATAACTTGCATTTCAAGAACATATTTCAAAACAGACTAAAATATGACAAGAATGTTATCAATTTCTTACCCTCATATAATACTACTCTCTTAAAATTAAAGGTTCCAAAAAGGTTGTTTTTTTGTTTGTTTTTTCTCTCAGTTATGCCATAGAAGAACCCAAAATGGTTCTTCTTAAAAGAACCAGAACTCTTTTTCACTATAAAGAACCTTTTGTGGAATTGAAAGATTCTGTGGATGTTAAAGGTTCTTCAAGGAACCATCAATGCCAATTAAGAACCTTCATTTAGTGTAAACACTTTAAGTTTCAGGTTGGTTCAAATTTCCTGTGCATTTGAGCTATTTTCAGTCGCTGGTGAAGCTCTATCAACAGAAATGCATGTCAAAATGTTTTAATTTGTCTTTTAATATATCTTACATTATAAGAAAAAAAAAGACCCAGAACATGTTTTGTGCCAATCCTGTTACATATTTTCTCAGTTAAATGTCCAAAAATGGCTTGACTAAGCAATAAATTACACCAATCCACATTATTTATGGTCGATATTTTAGTACTTTGTCCAAGAAAAAAAATCATAGAAAGACCTCATCATAACAGTTGAAATGGGGTTCACAGACATGGACCAAAATCCACAAAAGTCTAGTTTTCATTTCATGGGGTCTTTCAGCAAAGACACGAAAAGCCAGTCTTGAACCAGTGGAAAAAGACATGCGATGCAAGTCAGGGACAAATTTATCAAGGACATAAACACATGTGCAGAAAACACACGCGCTCAGGGTTATCGAAGCCTTCGCAGCATGTTATTATTCTTCCATTCGGCCATTGTGTAGTAACTCATGCAAAGTCGTCTTGCTGTTTTTTACTTCAGTGTTGCCAGGGTTTGACGCTTTACTGCCTCAGGCTCTCAGTGCCAGCGGAAAGAGATGTGAGAGTACAGGGAAATGTATGAGAGCAGTTATTTTTACTTGCATGGGAATGAACCCATAGATAAATACAGGAGTGAAGCAGGAGGAGAAGGAAAAAGCATACTGAGATGATCAAAAACATTCCCAAATATAACAACCACACCAGCACTAGCGAGTTATTGATGAATCAATGTTCTGCTAAATAAACCACAGCCACGCTACAAATGACTTGCATAACTAACTGTGTCTGGCACAAACCTTCCTGGAGGTTTTCGTCAAAACTAAGGCGTTTCAACCTGATTCGGTGCATGCAGGAGTCAAACTCTAGATCATGTGTTTTTGAAACAGGGAAAGGTGCCACCTGATTGTAATATGACAAATGTGGAATAAAAGGTTTAGTTAATGATTAGAAGTAGTGTTTTCAAAGTCAACCATCACTATAGCTCATTTTTCACCCCAAAGTTTAACACTTCAGTGAATGTCGATATTGAACTTCCTGCGCACTTATTTTCAACTAATAAAGATTTAAACCATTTCCGAATGTCAGAGACGTGCTGTAAAATATTGCCCGTCTTTATTACTGTGGGTGTCTGTGCTTCTGTTTACGGTGATGTCATGATGTGAGACTGTCATGGCAACAAAATAAACCTCCCACCTCATATGGTCAGTGAGTTTTATCCCAGCCTGTAAAACACGTACACAGATGCACTCAGACAGAAACTCATGATTTTTCTTGGCGTGATTGAACCATTTCTGAGAGCAGGAATTCAGTCCTTTTTCTCAGTCTAATGTCTCCTTTCCACACAGTAATATCTCCATTTTCAAGTTCAGACAGAAGAGCAAACCGCAAACCTGGGTAAAAAGGTAACATTGATCAATGAAGGCCATTACAGACCACTGAAAAAAACTGAGGATGCACCTTTTTTATATTATATTATATTATATTTAACTAATTGATTAAATAGAAATAGAAATTTAATGTATATCAACCAAATGCTACCTTTAAAGTGGTCCTTGATTATGATTTCACTTTTTTAACTTTAGTTAGTGTGTAATGTTGCTGTTTGAGCATAAACAACATCTGCAAAGTTACGACGTTCAAAGTTCAATGCAAAGGGAGATATTTTCTTTTATAGAAATTGCTTTTAAGAACTACAACAAATGGCTGGTAGAGACTACAACAAACTTCTTCCTGGGTTAATGACATCACAAACCTCAATTTACATAAACCCCGCCCCCGAGAACATAAACCTCAATTTACATAAACCCCGCCCCTGGGAACACGCAACAAAGGGGGTGAGGCCATGTTGGGCTGCTTTAGAGAAGAGTTGTTGTAGTAGAGTGTCGTCATCATGCCGCCATTTTATGCTAGACTGCTTCACAAACAAGGGTCAATTCAACACTGGATTTGCACAAAAGATTAACATGACGGCACATGCTAGTCGATGAGTTGAATCAACTCCACAGCAACTACATAAATTTATCCACTAACCATTCAGAAATGTCCAGTTCATCATCATTTTGGCTGCGTGAGATTCTCCAGTTTTGTTGTTGTTGAGCAACCGAAGCGCGAGCTGTTAAAGCTCCGCCCTCTTCTGGAAAGGTGGCCAGGATCAGCAGCTCATTTGCATTTAAAGGGACACACACAAAAACCACTGCAGACCAGCAAAAAACTGTAAAGACTAGGGCTGGGTACAAAATATCGATTTCTCAATTTTAATCGATTCTCATTTTTACGAACCGATATCGATTCTTAAATCCCAAGAATCGATTACTCTGTTTTCAGTTGATGAATGAGCAGAATATGCACCTCCCATCCAATAAATCACAATAATCTTTGTGCTTTGTTAATTTTGATATGAAGCAAAGTCTCAGATTTCAAATGCCGTCCATCTTATTATGAGATTCAAAAAATAATTACTGTTTTGGCGCTGTTTAATGTGGCGTGACAGATCGCTTTAGCGCCTCAGTTAAAGAGAAGCGCATGTGAACATCCTCTCCTCCGCTTTAATACCAGTTACAGCGTGAAATAAACATGAATAAACATCTGAAGGTATGTTAAAATATACAGTACAACTTACTGAAATACGTATCATGTCTCGTGTAATCGCTCAATCAGTGTTTCAACTTCAGAAAGACGTCAATAAAACAGCTTGTAAACAATGTCACGTAATGTCACATTTACCTCAGAAAAACATATTCAGTGACCATAAACTCACTGAATATGAGTTTATATGAAATTTAACTCTATAAATCAACATTCTGATAAATATAGCTATGCACCGTTACATATTCATATTTTTTTTAATGTTCTTCAGTATTTAATGCATGTTTGAATAAATCAGTTATGACAGCCGCGATTTAAATGTTTATATTTAAAAAAATGAATTGGAGTAGAAATATGATTATGTAATTCTAAACTTTATTTATAATAAAAACATCATTTAATTGTAATTTAAGTGTTTTATATATAAATAAGTTCATTTAACCTTCAATATTATTATAGTAGTACCAGCTGACTCCCATGAGTAGTTTACAGCATTAGTCGAGAGATTTTTTTCTTCTAGAAAATTTGCCATGTACTGTAACTGAAATACTACATCCAAAATAATCGAAATCGTAATCGAATCAAATCGAAAGCATGTGAATAGTAATCGAATCGAATCATGAAAATTGTGTCAATACCCAGCCCTAGTAAAGACCACTGCAAACTATGGGAAGGACACTATACAGATCAGTACGAACCAGTAAAGACCATAATATAGCCACACTGACTACAGCTCTTTTCCTGCAGATGAAGCACATTACATCAGCGCTGATCATCTGTGGTCACTGAGTCTATGATGGTTCCTATTAAACATGAGCAAATCAGTGAATCATTGCATGAGGAGAAACAAAAGAGAAAGTTTAGCAAGCCCAAAGCGTCTGGCAGTTTACTATAGACGGCTCATTGAGTGTGAACTGCAGTGTGGAGATGCTCGGTGCGCCTCCAACGAATTGAAATGGATTTCCAATATGCAATCACACAACTTCATATGAAAGTTTGTGCTTTGAAAGTGTGGAAAGCAAATAAGATGTGTGAGGCAGGTTCGATTTGCGCTCACTTTCGTCCAGATTTCAGTGCAGCTGTGAACTTGAGTCTCGCAGCCAGAAAGTGGTCCATCTAAACATTCTGTGCTTTAAATATTTGAAGCAGAAACGTATCTGAATATCAGACAAACATCAGCACCTCAAAAACTCAAGACTTTATCCTTCATTCCGCATCTCTCGCTTCCTCTAGACAGAGAAGCTCCAGTTTGGTTAAAACTTCAGCTGCTTTATGTTATTAGGTGAAACTTAACCCACCAAAAACAAGCAGAGAAGTCTTAAAACTGTAAAAAAAAAAAAAAAAAAAAACAATGCAAAAATGTTCACAAGCAGCTCCTGTTGTTCATAAATGACATCAGTGTGTACCGTCAAACTGTAAATCTTAGCAACTATAAGATTTCTAGACAAAAGTCCATTTGCACAAATGCTTGTTTCAATGTCGTCATTTCAGTATCATTATATTTGGCCCTTCTATTAGTCGTGTTCAATGAACTGGATCTTTTTTTCATGGGCAATAACAGTGGAAATCCAATAAACTTTTTCTGTAGCAAACACTTTACGCTTTGTGTTTATACATAGATTGACTTCTTCACTGGAGAAAAACATGCAAGAGCCCTACAAATGTAGCCTATTATTATTATTATTATTATTATTATTGCCAATTTTACAACGGTTGCCTGATGAAAGATTTCAGTCTTAAACTTTATGCCCTCCCCCCAAAAAAAGAGAGTTCAAAGTATCAGATCTCTCTGCACATACATCTGTAGCCTATGTGAATGGATAACACATGCTCGAGCTCGAGCGCCACAGAAACAAGAGTAAAGAACACAGTGTTCTCAACGCAAGGACGCTGTTGCACGACGCACCGCAACTCCATGTGCGTGAACTCTTGATGCATCTGCTGCTACATAACCTGTGTTTATGAGTTAAATACACTTGTGTAGCTATCTCAACCTTTCCCTTGGGTTGAGACGTCTTTTTGTCCACTTAGAGAAAGACTAAGTATCACTTTTTGGCAATTTTTACATACAGAGATAAATCACATACAATACCATATGAGTTGAGTTGGGTAATGAGTAATAAGTAGCGCTGTTAAATTGATTAATCGTGATTAATCAAGATTAATCACATCTAAATGTTTTTAAATATTTATATTAATATTTATACATACATATATACAAACTTTTATGTTAGATCCGATTAATCAATTTGACAGCACTGGTAAAAAGCATTAATTGTTTTAATGTTTTTTTTGCAGGCTTAAAGTCATCATTATTGACTTTTTATTCAATATTTATTTTTTATATGCGACCTTGCAGCAACATCTCTTCTCTACTCTGGTGACATGTTTACCAACCTGTCACCAATGACGAGAATACTTTTTGTGCAGCAAAAAAACAATGGCTGATTTTAAAACACTGCTTCATGAAGCTTCGAAGCTTTACGAATCTTTTGTTTTGAATCAGTGGTTCAGATTGTGTATCAAAATGCCAAAGTCACTTGATTTCAGTAAACAAGGCTTTGTTATGTCATAATTGTTTCAAAATTTCAATGGTTCACCACTGGGGGGTGTGACTTTGGCAGTTTGATACACACTCCGAACCACTGATTCGAAACAAAAGATTCGTAAAGCTTCGAAGCATCATGAAGCGTTGCTTTGAAATCGCCAGTTTTTGTGTTGAAAAACATTGTTTTTGAACAGTGTTTTTTTGGCGCACAAAAAGTTCTCGTCACTTTATAATATTAAGGTTGAACCACTGTAGTCACATGAACTGTTTTAAATACGTCTTTACTACCTTTCTGGGCATTCAAAGTGTTAATTATCTTGCTGTCAATGCAGGCCTCACTGAGCCTTCGGATTTTATCAAAAATATCTTCATTTGTTTTCTGAAGATGAACGAAGGTCTTACGGGTGTGGAACGACATGAGGGTAAGTAATTAATGACAAATATTAACATTTGAAAAACTTTTGCTTGCCAACTCAAGGTCAGTGCAGCGTTAACCTAATGCAGGAAGCCATTTTGTTGTCATGTGACAAAAACACAAAATAGGTGATTTTCATGTGACATAACCCTCATCATTACTGTGTATCAATAAAATTAAAAATAAAGGTTCCAAAATGGGGTTTTCTCTGCGATCCCATAGGAGAACCATTTTGGTTTCCCACAGAACTTTTCACTGAACAGTTCTAAAAAATAAACATTTTTCTTAGTGTGAAGAACGTTTTAATAATCTAAAGAACCTTTTCTTCCACTATAAAGAACCTTTTGTACAATGGAAGGTTCCATTAATGTTAAATGTTCTCCATGGAACAATCAATGCCAATAAAGAACCTTTAATTTTAAAGGGTTAGTTCACCCAAAAATGAAAATAATGTCATTAATTTCTCACCCTCAAGTTGTTCCACACCCGTAAGACCTTTGTTCATCTTCCGAACACAAATGTTTGTGTGTCAAAAAAACAAAATAATGACTTTTCAACAATATATAGTGATGGGCCGATTTCAAAACACTGCTTCTGAGCTTTACGAAACGAATCGCCAAAGTCACGTGATTTCAGCAGTTTAGCCATTTGATAGGAGATCCGAATCATGATTCGAAACAAAAGATTCATAAACCTCAGAAGCTTCATGAATCAGTGTTTTGAAATCGACCCATCACTAAATATTGCTGAAAAGTCGTTGTTTTGTTATTTTTTGGCGCACATAAAGTATTCTTGTCACTTTATAATATTAAGATAGAACCAACCACTGAACTCACATGAACTGTTTAAAATATGTTTTTAGTAGCTTTATGGACCTTGAGAGTTTCAATGGCTTTGCTCTCAATAGAGGCCTCACTGAGACATTGGATTTCATCAACAATATCTTAATTCGTGTTCTGAGGATGAATGAATGTCTTACAGGTGTAGAACGACACAAGGGTAAGTAATAAATTACATTATTTTCATTTTTAGGTGAACTAACCTTTTAAGAGTGTATTGAGGCATTTTTTTTACTAGATGGCCAGACCACTTGACATCTAAACAGAAGATTTAGAATGTAGAATACAAAATTTAAAAACAAAAAACAAAAAAACAACCTGAATACAAAACTATTACTTCTATGAGCTTTGCACACATAAACCAGACTTTCAAAAAATTCCTCCTTGTCCCCATCCCAGAGATCCCCAGTTATGATTGACAGATAAACAGTGGTAGTATTAAGTATTACAGCAACATCAGCCAACATTCTCCACCCGTCAGTTCAGTCAGATCACAACAAACACCCGCATCACCCACAAACCCGCCCGGGGCATTTCAGCAGCGACGGTCACTTACAGAGTGTGCGTGTCGGTCGGTAGGTCGGACGCCGCGGGGGCCTGATCCAGTCCGATGTTGGAACAATTAACCACGCACGAGTTTTGCGGTCCCACCGCCGTGCACGAGCAGTTACCCGGACACGGGCTACATGCTCTCCCGTCTGCCGTGACACCCGAGAGCGCCTCGAGGCAGCAGAGTGCAAAGAGCAGACTGGAAAATAATCCAAACTTTGGGAGACAGACGCCATGTTTTCGCTTAAACACAATCTGTCCATTTCTACAAGGCATAGCTCACTCGCATCTCATCGCCCCTTCTGTTGGTGAAGTTTTCCTCGGGACGCGGGGAGGAAAGTTCACTCTTTTCCCAGTTTTTCCATAAGAGTATCGGCGTAGAAACAAGAAAGCTTCGGAAATCTCGTTTTCCCCCAAGTTCGGTGACGTCCCCCCTCTATTCCTCCGTTAACGGAACTAGATTCACTTCTTCTCCAGAGGAGGGGAAAAACTCAGGATTCTGCTGTGCCAGAAGTTCCTGAAGAACTTCCTCCCGTTCTCCCATCCTGCAGTGCCGCTGCTCTCCACTGGATGAGGCTTCATCTCCAAAACACAAACTACTGCCAGAACTTGATGTTTTAGATGGCTTTGTTTGCTTTTTTTTACTGTGCACACACATGTGAATGTCCCTGTTATATGCAGTGGCCACAAAAATTACTCTTACAGCACAAATAAAAATGTCACTGCATTGGATGGTAAAATATCAAAGCAAGAAGCAAGTTGAAGAAACATCCTCCAAGCATCGCTCACCTGCTGGTTCATGAATTTAGCCTAATCTAGCCTAACATTTAAACTTCCATTATTCCTTTGACATGCATAGCCTACTGTCTTTTGCATAATGTGTATAGTGTATAGTTTGTGTTTGATTGTGATTAGTAGATCATGTTGACACTTGATTTGATATTTTGGACAATGACATCCAGACATTAATTGACTTTTTAGCGTCCAAATATGTTTTGGGGTCTTATTAGAGGATAAAATCTTCATTTGAAATAATAAGCCAAAAAATAAAGATTTTTGTCATGTTGCAAGGTGTTGCACTGTAACATGAAAAGCTGGTAATTTAACCCCTTAAAGGAACACGCCACTTTTTTTTTTTTTTTTAAATAGGCTCATTTTCCAACTCCCCTAGAGTTAAACAGTTGAGTTTTACCATTTTCGAATCCATTCAGCCCATCTTCGGGTCTGGCGGTACCACTTTTAGCATAGCTTAGCATAATTCATTGAATCTGATTAGACCGTTAGCATCTTGCTCAAAAATGACCAAAGAGTTTCCATATTTTTCCTATTTAAAACTCGACTCTTCTGTAGTTTCTGTACTAAGACAGACGGAGAATGAAAAGTTGCGATATTCTAGGCCGATATGGCTAGGAACTATACTCTCATTCTGGCGTAATAATCAAGGAACTTTGCTGCCGTACCATGGGTGCAACAGGCGCAATGATATTACGCAGCGGCTGAAAATAGGCTAACTTCCGTCAGCATAACCAACGTGACCACCTGCTTGCACAGGGAGCGTGCCTTGCAACCATGGAGACATTTGTGAGAGACGATTCAGAAGATATAGGTATATAATATACACAAACTTAGCGCCAGTCACGTTGGAAGTTACCTAGCTGGGGACTATTTTCAGGCGCTACGTAATATCATTGTGCCTGCTGCATCTGTCTTTCAGGACATTCCAAACAACATTCCAGATTTAAATCCTATTTTAAGGGATAGTTCACCCAAAAATGAAAATTTGATGTTTATCTGCTTACCCCCAGGGCATCCAAGCTGTAGGTGATTTTGTTTCTTCAGTTGAACACAAATGATGATTTTTAACTCCAACCGTTGCAGTCTGTCAGTCGTATAATGCGAGTCAATGGGAACCCCATCTATAAGAGTCAAAAAAACAAAACATGCACAGACAAATCCAAATTTAACCCTGCAGCTCGTGACGACACATTGATGTCTTAAGACACGAAACAATCAGTTTGTGCGAGAAACCGAACAGTATTTATATAATTTTTTACCTCTAATACACCACTATGTCCAACTGCCTTGAGCATCCGCTTGGTGAGGTCTGAAAACACGCTCTGATGATGGAAGTGATCTTTCGCATGTATATGTCATCAGAGCGCGATCAGACCTCACTAAACGAGTGCTGAACGCAGTTGGACATAGTGGTGTATTAGAGGTAAATTATAGAAATACTGTTCGGTTTCTTGCACAAACCGATCGTTTCATGTTTATTGCTTGGTAGCTCGATCTGGTTTAGCGCCACATAGGCCTATGTTACTTATGCTGCATTCCAGGCAGGTTTTTGAGCCCGTAAGTCACGACTCACAACTTTGTAGCGTTCCAGGAAAGTCATGCCAAACTGCGTAAAAGTGTAAACAAACCAACATGGCAGACCGTACGGGGCTTATGCTCATTAACAATTATTTCTATTGCCAAAGGTGCTTATTCCTTGCTTATTTGAGGGAAACATGCACTTACCATAAACACCACATCCGTAGGGGCTGCCATTGTTGTTTTGCGGGCTATGTGACGTCAGAACCCGTAACTGGGAGTACATCGATCTAGTACGAGTTCACGGGTGGGAAGTCACGGGTTTGACTGCTGTTCCAGTGCGCTTTTATGGGTAGAAGATTGGAAAAACACTGGTTACGGGTTGCCTGGAACGCGGCATCAGGCTACCTATTCTATTGCATGTCATGCGTGAATCGGTGGGCGGGGCTAAACAGGCAGTGATGAAGTAGGCATTGACATTCTTCTGCAGAGGCGGTGCTTGCTGCCCTTTGACGTCATAGATCCCCACTTTGCAAATCCTGTTGTTTACTGGGTCTGGTGTCAATTAAAGCTTTTATTGGACTAACAAGGAAGTTTTCAGCTCTAAAACTCTACAGCTCTAAAAATTTTATTTCTCAGTTCATCACCCCTTTAATCTTTTAATCATATTTATAGATGTCTTGACACCACAGCTAACAGAGCAATTTTGTCTTTACTGTTCCATTACTTATGGAGGGCACTGTATATATTAGGCTGCTGTCACTTTAAGAGCTGCACGTATCCAATATACTGACTCAGATGCATTTTCTTACTCAACTTAATTAAAAAATAAATATTTTTCAGATTATATTTTAACAATTTGTTTTAGTATAATCACAATGTAAAAGCAATTATTCAATTATGGAAGCAATTATTTGATTTAATATTCCCCTCACAAATGATTTGTATAAAATATACAGCTGCCTTTACATTTATCAACCCTGTCCCTCACAAGGCAATCATCATATTTGGAGGTCTTTACCATCCAAAAGTTTGAAAATATTCTGTCAGATTAAATTACAGACATCAGTGTGATAATTTTAACATTTCAAAAGGTGACATCCTCACTGAACAATGCTAACTTTAGCTCTGTTCATTTTCTTGCCATTGTATAAATAATCTCGTCATTATTGATGAAGTTTCTGAGCTTGACCAGAGCATATTTCTGAAAGTCTGATATACCCTTTTATAGGAATGCTCTCTTAAATTACATTATTCATTCTTTAAAAGAAGTTCAGAAGCAGGAGTGATCCTGAAATAACTCTGCAGACATTAATACAATTTTTATCATGAATATCTTATCGTTTCCTTAGAGACACCAACCAAATATGGATAATTCATCATTTATGCTCATTGTTTTGCAATAACTAGAACCAATTTGATCTGTGGCAGTATGTGGATGAATTATTCATGGCGAGACGGGTGTGTTGCGTGTTTAAACTCTAGGGGGAGCCCTGCAGAAGAAGTTCAGATCAGTCTGTGTTGGTCATGTGTTGAAAGTAAGAGCGCAAAGATTAACCTAAATATCCGACACTTGAGGAGACTATCCACTTCAATGTCTGTTCCAACCCTGACTGCTGTCGAATTTCCTGAAGAAAGGGAGTCATCTGAGGACATGAGAGCGAGTTAATCTCAACCAAACAAAGTCTAACCACCCTAACCACCTGTCCTCTCAGAGTTTTGCCCCCCAGCATGTGCGGCATTTCAGGAGTCTGGATGGCAGTAAAGCAGCAGCTACGCGTCAGTCATCCCAGCGGATGTCATTAAAGCACTGCAGATGTCTGTGATCCATCCTCAAGATGAAGGAATAAGAGACCGCGTGTGGCTGTGACACACACAGAAAACGTGAGAAGTGACAGAAGGAGAGAGATGCTGGAGTGAAGACGGAAAGCGTTTTCATTTCAGACAGCCGCAAAATTTAGACTCTCAGATTAAGTTGATCCAGGTTTATCCTACTGTTAGTTTCAGAGTGTTGCACTTTCTTACAAATTGACTACACATTTACCATACGTTAATTTTCTAAGTGTCTGAATTATGCCACAATGCAAGGTGTTGCTATATAGTTTTTAAGGTGCACTGAACTTTGCTATGTGGTTGCTGGAATGTTTAGGGTAGTTGCTAGGGCCTTCCTATGAGGTTATAGGGTCTTCTGGGTAATTGTTAAGACATTGCTATGTGGTTGCTGGAATATTTAGGGTAGTTGCTAGGGCATTGCTATGAGGTTATAGGGTCTTCTGGGTAGTTGTTAGGACGTTGCTATGTGGTTGCTGGAATGTTTAGGGTAGTTGCTAGGGCATTGCTATGAGGTTATAGGGTCTTCTGGGTAGTTGTTAGGACGTTGCTATGTGGTTGCTGGAATGTTCTGGGTAGTTGCTAGGGCATTGCTAATAGGGCGTTGGTATGTGGTTACTAGAGTGTTCTAGGTAGTTGATAGAATGGTGCCATGTGGTTGCGTTGATGTTTTGGGTAGTTGCTAAGGCATTGTTAAGGTGTTCTGGGAAAATGGTAGTTGCTAGGACATTGCTTTTTGGTTACTAGGGTGTTCCAGGTGGTTGCTGGGGTGTTGCCAGGGCATTGCTAATAGGGCGTTGGTATTTACTTACTAGGGTCTTCTGGGTAGATGCTAGGATGTTGCTGTCTGGTTTCTGGGGTGTTCTGGGTAGTTGCTAAAGCATGTAGTTACTACACTCTAAAAAATGCTGGGTTAAAAACAACCCAAGTTGGGTTGAAAATGGACAAACCCAGCGTTTGGGTTGTATTAACCCAGCGGTTGGGTTAAATGTCTGCCCAATGTGCTGGGTAATTTTATTTAACTCAACTATTTTTTAAAATTGACTATATGGATGGCTTGAAATGAACCCAAAATAGGTTGGAAGTTAAAAATCAGACACATAATCATTACTAGAGGCAACAATAATAATCAAAAGGTGAACATTTATTAATAATCAATTTAAAAAATGTTTATTGTTTAATTATTGTTCATTAAACCTGTTAATAAATGTTAATTTATTAAACATATTAATAAATGTTAATTTGAAAACATACTTTGGGTTCATTTTAAGCAAGCATTTTTTTTTCATTTTTAAACAATAGTTGAGTAAATTAAACTGTCCAGCAGGTTGGGCAAACATTTAACCCAACCACTGTATTAAAACAACCCAATCGCTGGGTTTGTCCATTTTCAACCCAACTTGGGTTGTTTTTAACCCAGCATTTTTTAGAGTGTAGGATATGTTTGGTAGTTTCTAGGGCTTTGCTATTGTGTTTGGGTAGTTGCTAGGACTTTGGGCTTTCCAGGGTGTTCTGGTAGTGCTAGTATGTTGTTATGTGGTTGCTAGGATGCTGGGCAGTTACAAAGATGTTGCTAGGAGTGTTCTGGGTTGTTGAATTTGCTATGTGGTTGCAAGTATGTTCTGGGTAGTTGCTAGGTCATTGCTGTGTTTACTAGGCTGTTCTGTGTAGTCACTAGGATGTTGCTAGGGTGTTGCTAAGGTGTTCTGAGTGGTTGGTATATTGAAAGTCTCTGTGATATTCTAGGGTCTATATGAGGAAGTGTTGATATAAATCATTGTCCCTCCTTTGATGTTTATTGAGCATTCCATTGTCCGCTGGATGAAATCTGATCACATATAAATTAAATGACACACAAACACACCTCCTCAACAATCTATATGACTGAAAAGCAGTGTGAGGAATAATGATAGCGCTGCTTGACTTTAACACACATGTAGAGGTTCAAACATGCGTCTTACAGGTGCCTCACTGTCCTGATCTGCAGATTAGTTTGTCTCATCATCCTGCGATAAGGCAAAAATAAAAAGATTTCAGGCCCAATCTGCAGAGTTCATTGATGGGATACAGGACGTTTCCATGCATCCTTCCGTCTCTTCTCCCACCTGCTTTGTTTATTAAGTTAACCTTTCTTTATTACATTGATCGGTTTATTTTGAGCCTGTGTGCTCTGCCAGTCTCCACGTCAGTGGCAAGTGAATGTTGATGTATTTATATGTTTATATGGATATTTTTGTTGTGTACTTATTTGTTCAGACTACGTGTCGTTGAAGAGTCGAACATCCTGAAAGTTGTTGTATTTGCAGGTAGCCACACAAATTATTTTTTACAAAAGATTTCTATTTCAGATAAATGCTGTTCTTTTGAACTTTCTATTCAGCAAAGAATCCTGAAAAAATGGTTCATCAAAAAATGGTTTTCAACACCGATAATACTAAGAAATGTTTCTTTAGAAGCAAATGATTCATATACCCTGGCATTTGCATGGTTCCCTAAGGCATAAGTTGCAATCATGAAGGTGTTTAAATTAAACACCATGCATGCAATTTATTCTGACCATCATGTGTCCATTGTGAGGCTGAAATATCAGACCTTAAACTTTAAACATCAACCTATTCTTTTCTGCCAAGATAGCTTTGCTAGAGTTGAGTGAGAAGATCATCTGCATCACTGCTAATCTTTACAATTCAGTGATTCAGGATCAGCATTTAGCAGACCACTGCTGTCATACGCATGAATCGTCACTGACCCCGGGTCCACCGGGCAGGTGAGCTCAGCGACATGACATAAGAGTTGTTGAGGAGTGTTGGGTTGACATGGTGAATGATCTGCAATGCAAGTAAAAGCTGCAGTATTTATTCCCATGAGGAGAAATTTAACACACTGGAACCACTCTGGTCTGAAATAAAACATTGGCATTCATTTGAAATTTCATAGCTTTTACGCAGAAGCAGAAACCTCATATTAGATATGGCAGAACTCCTGGAAATGGAAATGTCACAGTTCTTTATTTTTGCATTCAGGATCCTAAATTACTGCTCGCCAAGCTCCAAATGTGATTAAAATGGCATTGGTGAGTGAATAAGCTCACTATTAGTCTGGGACATTATCTGAAACTGCAACTCAATACATTGATTAAATCTGCTGTTTTTTTATTTGTTGCACGAGTGAATCAACTTTTATTTCACTGAAAAATATACCATATAGTTCATATACTAATGTGTTTTTTTAAAGTATCATTGCTATACTATTATACTTTTTTTAATATTTTGGATTTATTTTTAAAGCCCCCCCCCCTGCAGTCAATAATTTTATCCCTAAAACTCCTCTTTGATCATCAAAATGACATATGTAAATGACATATTTTTCCTGTGGAAATAATTTCCTCATGCCTTAAAATAGCTTGAATGTGTTCTTCATTTAGTATATGTGGATTCATGAATATGCAAATTAGACACCAGCTCGGACTACCTACCTGATCCACTAGGTCAACTGTAGTAAGCACTACACTATGCAAGTGTAAATAAGCCTATTGGTTTAAATCAGCCATATATGTTGAACCAGAAACTGATTCAGAAGAAGAAGGAAGAGAGAACAATTCAAGTCTCAGTATGGTAACGTGTTTTATGTATCACTCTCTACAACGTCGGACACATAACGGTAATTGATATGATTAGCCTTTGGCTTGACTATGGTATCAAACAGCAGATGTGTTGCTAATGTTACACAAACCTGTTCCCTTTCACCACCTCAGACATCTGCCTTACAAAAATCAGAATCCTTAGAAACTCTTTAAACATCATAGAAAGTCAGTGGAGAACGGCATATCATAACATCATAATATACATTAAAATTCACCCAATATGTACCCAATTTTTCCTGTCCAATCTCAACGGTGTTCTTGTGCTGCTCAGTGTCACTGTGGAAAAGCCCCGCCCTCCAAGTTGACGAAATTTATGGTAGGTAACAGAAGCGGCTTTTGAGACTGTCTTTAAAGGAGAAGTTCACTTCAGAATTAAAATTTCCTGATAATTTATTATCCTGATAAGTTCAGAATACTCAAAACATTTGAGGAAACTTATTACCTCGAAACATTTAACCCTTTCGATCGTGAGTTTAAAATATTGTAACTGAGTGAGTTTTTTTAAGGCGACCATGATTTTAGAACGTTTGCCGTTAATGTTTCCATAGCGACGCGTCATGCGTGTCACGAGCGCTGAACGCAGCCACAATAACACTGTATGACAGATGGATCGCTATTATTTAGTTTTTCCTTTTTTATTTAAAATATTCGCAAACTTGCTTACCATGTCATTAACTATCTGATATTCCGATCCTCAAATATGTGTAAGTGAGTGTGTTTTGTCATTTAAAAGCCTTTATAAATGATCTTTATCTTGATCTATAATGCGAGTTGGGCGCCGCCATCTTAGTTTGCCCCGCAGTTCACAGAATCCTGTCAGTCGGATTTACAACAGGTGAATTCATCCGTTTCTCCCGAAATATATGCAAGTAAGTGGCTGGTGAACTGGAAGAATAATAGAGTAAACTTTATAGTTACTTAGGCCCATTATGTGTGTCTGATATGAATAAATGTCGGCAAATTGTATTTGAATGGATTGTTATTGCTCCTTCCACTAATGTCTGACATCAGTGTGTATTTTATAAACTCTAAATATATTGTTTTAATGGTGCTTATGTAGCGGTTGTTCCTCTGCGTTGTGTTATTTTGATGTTTAATAAAAGAATTGTCCACACAAAGCTGGTTTTTACTGATGTTCATTTAATACGCAGTGCCTGTGTAGTAAAACAAGCAAACAGACAGGCACTGTTATCTGCAACAGCTCTCAATTATGCCTCTCCTCTCTGATGGCATTGAAGAAAAGAGGACGAACTTCCGATTGCGCTGCGTTTTGAACGCCTTACGTACGTATGACATCAGCCGACGTACATACTATATTTAATAAAAGCACGCAACATTTTCAAAATAAAATGCCCCAAAACAATTAATAATAAAAACAAATATATATATATATATATATATATATATATATATATATATATATATATATATATATATATATATATATAAACAAAAATGAATTATAATCTGGTGTAACAACATATCCCTGCTACACTTATGCGTATTTAAATGTCTGAAACCTTAAAAGAAACGTTATGTGGCTGAAAACACTGCATAGCTGTGATATATGACAAGAGCTGCACGCGTCCGTCTCGCAGCCAAAGCACGAAAGCACAGTTTGAATCTGGCAGTTATGTGACGTTGCTGAACGTTCAAAATCCCATATGTGGGACCATACGCCCAGGGGCACAGAAATAAAAATCCCACATGTGGGACCGCTCAAAGGGTTAAGTTAACTAACTTATTTTTTTAAGTTAGTAGAACTTAATTGTGGCGACCAGGGCGGGCGAGAGCCGTGAGGGAACGGCGCGAGGCCGGTGGCGCGAGTGTTAATGAGCTTCACCTGGGAGGCGCACCGGCCTTGAGTCTCTCACGGAGGAGCTCCGGGAGCATAAAAGGAGGAGCGACTACCGTGGAGGACGAGAGAGGACCAGGCCTGGACTTTATTTTATGTTTTATTATGTTTGTGTGGCCGGCAGACGTCCGCGAGGGTCTGCCGGCATTACTTTCGTTTTGTTCTTTGTTTATTTTACATTAAAGTTTTGTTGAATGTTCGCCGGTTCCCGCCTCCTTCTTCCCCCATCTACTAACCTTGTTACATTAATTTTTTTGTGACAGGTGGGGTGGGGCCGAGAGCCATGGAGGTGGAGCAAGGCCAGTGTGGTGCACAGGTGTCTCTCATTAACAATCACATCACTGGCATTCCTTCGCTCCCACAGTTCTCAGCCTCGCCCACTCAAGTACATATAGTTAATTTACATAAACATCACATTCAGATCTTGGTTAAATGTTAGTTAGCAAAAAACACCTGCTATTATAACTATCAAAGAGACTGTCAATATATACTTGCATGTATTTAATCAAACAACATACAGTATATGTGGTCTTAAAAGTTTTGCAGCCCATCCTCAACCTAACCACACGGTCTGCTCTTCACCAGAATGGTAACCGTACAAAACTAACATAACAGAACCCCCTGTCAATCCCAACATAACACAACATTAAACACTAACTTATGTCTCCCTATGTTAATCTTATGCAAAAACATACAAAATAACACTTAGTTTCAGCATTTATACAGTCTGATGCAAAGCATGCTGGGAATTAGAAATCTGCTGCAACTCAACTCAATCATATTAAGTTCACCTTGCTACAACGAAATTTTGAGTTCACACAACTTTTTTTCTGTTAAGTACAATGAACTTTTATTATAACTTTTATATATTAATTTCACTGTTCAGTTTTACAGTGCACTTGTCACCATGACCAACTCTTCTAAATTAGCATAACAAAACATTAATCACTATTAAATCTCCCTTACCGTTATTCTTGCACAAAAAACATTATATAACACTTGATTTTAGCATTTACTTTTCCTTTTGAGTGCCATGGGCAAAACAGTTTAATTTACTTGAAAGAAGTCAGTGCTGTGAACTCAAAAGTAAAAGAAAGTTTTAAATACTCATAACAGTTAATTTAACTGAACTAATTTGTTTAATTTAAGTTTGTCCTACTCAAACGAATTAAGTATTTTGAGCATTAGGGTTAGGTGGAAGTACTGCCGTAGGGTGAAAAACTCGAATTTTCTCCTCCAACTTCAAAATCGTCCGACAATCGCTGTTTTACCTTTTTTTGTAAAGGCTTAAGGCCTTTGCACACTGAGTCCAAAATTTGCATGTGAAACTTTCGCACGTTAAAAAATAAATTCAACCTCATGTTATTTCAATCACGTTTACACACTGCCTCCAAAACAGCTCCTTGATGAGGTGGAACTCTCCTTTCTCTCGGGGTTGGATGGACCTAATATTTCCTCTTTCTTTTTCTCTTTTCAAGAAAAGAGAGGACAAATCATGCTCACTGCTTGAAGACTCCATTTTATATTGTTTTGCGAATTTTTTCGCAACGGATTCAAAAATACGCGTCAGACTCAGTGTGCAAGGTCTCTGTGTGACAAATTTTAAGGATTACGAATACAAAAAAACGCATGCGAAAATTTCGGACTCACGTTCACTTTGTAAACACTGGATCTGTACTTTCGCCTACGTCACGCATGACCTTTCCAACGTGATTACGTAATGCATGGTGCGTCGCAGAGCAGTGCAAGACGAGCATTTGAGGTTAAAAAGTATATAAATGTTTATTTTTTTACAAAATGAGCCATGGTTTCTCTAGATAAGACCCTTATTCCTTGTCTGGGATCATGTAGAGTCCTTTGAAGCTGCACTGAAACTGTAATTTGGACCTTCAACCCATTGGTAACTGTTGAAGTCCACTATATGGAGAAAAATCCTGGACTGTTTTCCTCAAAAACCTTCTTTTCAACAATGTATGCGTATGATAATGCCGACCAATAATGAGTCTGACTTAGGACCTGGAAGTGCTGAACATAAACAGCGTTCAAGAATGACTCCGAAGAGAAGATATTGTTGAATAAAGTCGTAATTTTTGTTTTGTTTTTGTGTTCGGTATAATTCAGCCTTCAGCTGGATCAAAGTTAAATTAAATATATTTCACCACAGACATGGCTGGATTTTTCAGTCCCAGAGCATCTCAATTTGTCCATATCAATTTAATTTTTCATTCATGAACCTATATCAAGGCATCCTCTAATTACATATATTTGCTCTTGAGAACATTACATCAGCGGTTCTCTGAGGATAAACGTCTTAAGATCAAACCTCAGAGCGGTGATTTAAAAGCAGTCCTAATGTAATTTCCCTGCTTAAATTGTGGTGAAACCATATAATATTGGTAGGAACATGGTGCTAATGCAAGTGCAGGATAGTACAATACGGGATGAGTTTGATTATATTATATACATCTGTTGTGTAAGATCTGTTGGCCCTTTTATTGGCAGTAGAAAGAGAAATTGGCATTAAAAATGCAGACTGCGAATCATAACACGCTGTACTGAATCTCTAATGCTGCCCCTGTCCAAGCACAGGTAAACTATATTAACCTCTATAAGAGCATCTGTGTAAATAAATCACCATAGTGACAGTAACCAAGCAAAATGCCCATGAAATTCAATGACAGACAGGCATCTTATAAAAAATATATGACTCCCAAACTCTGAGTGTCAGTTGGAATATTTTACTCCTCAGAAAAGACCATGCATGTGTCAGCGAGCTTGTGGTAATGTTGCAGAAATGTTATTCTAATGTTCTTAAAGATAATGTTTATGTATTGAATTCAGTCTGTACAGTGATATAACCTCACTTTGGGCTGTCCTTATGCTTCTTATGTCTGCAGTTGAGAAAATTTTCCATGCTAACTGCAATTTAACTGAATTACACTGGCGGAGAAGCAGAAAGAGATCAACACTAATTTTGTGGAAGATACCACCTGCCTGAACATACACTCACAAACTCAATATATGTCTGCAGATAATACTGTATGTTCTTCACAAAGGTCACTGCCAAACATGATTTACAGCACCTGTCATTAACCCTTTACCTGCCATCGTCTGCCACAACCTTTTCTCTTTAACCTATACTTCACAAAGAAGCTTAATCAGTCACGCATTTATGTTGTAAAATGTTTATTTTGAATATAACAGCCTTGGAAATGAGAAGAAAAGAGTCTGGTCCAAATAAGAATGGAGTCAGTATGAATTTTGGCCAGTAGGGGAGGCTATCAGCAGGGGGAAAGGGGTATTTGTCACATTTGTACTAGTTGTATTTGAATGCTATATTTTTCCAAGTGACAGATATATAAAACAAAGGTAAATGAAAAAATGTCATATTAGTCAACCACTCAGTACTGAGAGGACAGATTCTTCAAAATGTCTAAAGCACATTGTTATGCATTTTGTATTATTCAGTGTGAAATTGGTTTGGAAATTTGTAGCCTAAAAATACCCTGTGAATGTGATTATTGAAGCAGAACGCTGCTTGTCAGAGCCGTCTAGGAAACACGGTGATGAATCAGAGAAAATCTGAAGATTTGCAGGAACACATGTGGATTCTAGTTAATCAATATCTGTAATTATCCCACTGTGCACTTGTCAAGTTCAAAGCTGCCTCACGCATGAATAGATTTGACTTCAATTGATCCCTGATGTGTGTGTGTTTTCTGGATCTTTGGGATTCTCTCAGCAGCTCCTACTGTCTCTGCATGAAGTGTGTATTGACTCAGAGAAATTGAATTAGCTGTTTTTTATGCTTTCCACCAACACCTGAAAGTGTGTTGATGTTTATGGGTTACATCAAAATAAGATATTTTTTTATTCATCGTGATATTTTGTGTGAATATGAGTGTGTGAGTGTGTTGGCGAGCTTCAGTTACGCACAAGCTGTGGCCATAATTATGTATTTACATACTGTAAGTATAAACGTATGTGTGTGCTGTTAGTGAAGCACATTCTTTAGGTATAAATACATTCCCAAGGTCACTGTTATTTTGCCTAGTAAGACATGTTCCTGGATCAACATCTTTGTTGATCCTGGAACAACATTCTAATCAACCAATCAGATTTGAGGGACAAGTTTACTGTTTATGTCAGGTTTAGGCTTGCAACCAGGGTTAGGTGCTTCTACATCAATGTTATTCACCTATCTTTCCCTCTCTGATTTTAGGGATAAGTTATCGGTAGGATTAGGTTTAGGAGTAGGAATAGGATTAAAGGGTTAGTTCACCCTAAAAATGAAAATTCTGTCATTAATTACTCACCCTCATGCCGTTCCACATTCGTAAGACCTTCGTTAATGTTCGGAACACAAATTAAGATATTTTTGTTGAAATCCGATGGCTCCGTGAGGCTCCAATAGCCAGTAATGACATTCCCTCTCTCAAGATCCATAAAAAAACATATTTAAATTAGTTCATGTGAGTACAGTGGTTCAATATTAATATTATAAAGAGACAAGAATATTTTTGGTGCGCCAAAAAAAAAAAAAAAATTTACTTATATAATGATGGCTGATTTCAAAACACTGCTTCATGGAGCTTCTAGCATAATGAATCAGCGTGTCAAATCAGCGGTTTGGAGCTCCAAAATCACGTGATTTGAGCAGTTTGAATCTGAATCATGATTTGACACACTGATTCACAATGCTCCGAAGCTTCCTGAAGCAGTGTTTTGAAGTCGGCCATCACTACATACGTTTTTATTTTGTTTGTTTTTTGGCGCACCTAAAATATTCTTGTCAGTTTATAATATTAATATTGAACCACTGTACTCACATAAACTGATTTAAATATGTTTTTAGTACCTTTATGGATCTTGAGAGAGGAAATGTCATTGCTCCCTATGCAGGCCTCACTGAGCCATCGGATTTCAACAAAAATATCTTAATTTGTGTTCCGAAGATGAACAAAGGTGTGGAACAACATTAGGGGGAGAAATTCATGACAGACTTTTCATTTTTGGGTGAACTAACCTTTTAAGACTATATTTTCAGACTGGAATGTTGTTTCAAGGGTCAACAAAATATGTTGATCTGAGAACATGTCTTACTTGGCAAAATCACGGTAACAACATTCCCAAACGTACTGCATCTGCCATCTTTTCATTGTCCTTTGATGAACTAAGGACAAAAGAGAAAAATTGTACTCAGTCGCAAGTCGCACACTTCACAAATCTCACCTACTGTTTCATGCATACAGATTTGACTTACCTTTTGAATACTATGTAGAAGGGAAGTATGCATATTCTTTCCAAAGCCTGACATCCAAAAATGCCAACATACCCCATTGCACAAAATGACTGACATAAAGTGTTTCTGATTACAGTCTATGCTATGGCAAAGACATTTCGTACAAAAAGGTCTTACTTCAGCGATATCTGTCAGGTAGTAGAAATATTTTATGTCAAGTAGGCTATTTTAAAAAAAACTAATTTTCCCCAGTGATGTTGTGATGAAAGACACCATCTGTTTCTGTGCGATTAACACCTGAAACAGTGTGTTCTGTGTACCTTGACTCTACATACACCTCAAAGCTCTTTTGTTGTATCTGTTTGCTGCACAATTATGGTAAAAGCAACCGGCTGGAACTCTGTGGGCGTCTCAATCAGCTCCCTAGCTCCCAAGGTCGTGAACCAGTATGTCGTGAACATAAGGACAGTAATGACTCACTACACATTAGGACACTGATGACCCTATATTTCCAGCAACGTGATAGCATGATGACCTACGACTACAAGATTCTGAAGTCACTTTATTATCCCATGAGGCCACGGGAGAGGATTTATGAATCGAAGTGAAGCGTCACAACTGACGCTGGTGTGTTATGTGATAATGACAACATGCAAATGTAGTACATCTGAATTACATTCATATTACCTATATTCATACTATATACAATGTACTTTTTAACAGTCATGAAGTAAATTCAAATTTAAATCTAGTACCTATTCAGACAGTACACGATTTCAGGAACAGCGATACACTTGTGAACTTCCCTAAGCACTTCCCCTCGAGGGAATCCCTGCTGCCATTTTGAAGTGCATACATCCTCGTCAAGTAGTGAGAGAAGTTTATTTGGACAGACCCTTGAGCCCTCCATTTTGACCGAGGGAACGAGTCTACTCAAAATACTTCAGGCAGATCCATAGACCACAATGCACCATGATTGTAATGTCACAGCAGGTTACGCTTAATTTTCCCCCACCCCACACAACTCTAGTGTATGTTATGGGAGTTATTTTCACATTTAACCACATAATATAGCTATAATTAAGCTGACTGTTATAGTTAATTTTAATCATTTTTGTCTGTGTTATTTTTTTATATTTTCTCCATACAACAAAACACCCCCCCCCCCCCCCCCCAAAAAAAAAAACAAAAAAAACAAAAAAAAACATAGCCTATCTGGGGAGTATAACAAATCATTATTTATGAGCCGCATTGACTTACCTGTCTGAAGCCAAACACAAACAAACCGCTTACCACGAGCACACCTGATTGTTTTCACTAATTACCACGCCATGTGCTTCTTGAAAAAAAAAATCCCGGACGAGCCCCCAACTGGCTCTCAATTGTAACATGAAGAGGCAACGCAGATGGGCAAGTAGAAAAAAGGAATGATTTATTTAAAAAAATAACATTTAACATTCAAACAATCAGTAGTCAGTATATGAACTTTAGTAGTGAAGAGTGCATGGAAGAGGACTGTAAGCTCAAGGTCTGCATGGATGTTAAAACAAAATCAACAGAAAAACAATCGGAGTCGCTCGGTCAAGTGCAGTCACATCGTAAAGCGCTTCTCTGCAATCCACAGCGCTGGGATTCTTAGATCCAATAATGAGCCTCAGGTGGAAAAAAAAAAAACACCCCCCCACAAATATACCAACAAACCAAACACAAAAGGAAAAACACAGGCCCAGCACTGACTGGGACCTAACACAGGCCTATAGAATAATGTGTAGAACAAATTCATAAGGGAATAAATTGTAAATAATAAATCAGCTCCATTCCAAGTGCAGTGATGTACATCCAAATGGATAAGAATCAGGGATGTTAGGAAGGGAAGGGCATAAAAAATTGGACTCAAACATAGCTGTAGCGAGCATTGATGTTCCCTGGTTTTCATGCTGCATTGTGGGACTTTTTTATGCTGCCAGATTATCTTTCCTCATTCTGCTCGACCTGTCTGCAGCATTCAATATCATCAGATCCTCCTGTCTACCCTCTGGACACTGGGCATCACAGGAACAGCTCTACACTGGTTCGAGTACTAACTTACAGGTAGATTTTCCAGGGTGTCCTGGAAGAAAACCATGTCACACCAACTAATCCACATGGGTGTCCCTCAGGGTTCGGTGCTTGGCCCCATCCTCTTCTGGGGCTTATCACTATCACTGCACTGCAATTCAGTTCTTTCATCTCAGCCTGGATGAAAGAATGCTATTTCCAACTCAATGTAGTAAAGATAGGAGGACGGACCATGTTTAGTCTTCAATGAACCAATGAAAGCCTAAACACACTCTTCCAGGTGTCAGTGCACTGGTAAGAATTAAAGGATTAGTTCACTTTCAAATAAAATTTTCCTGATAATTTACTCACCCCCATGTCATTCAAAATGTTTTAAACAAATGATCACCATACGAGTGCTTCCATCAAAACTGCACTTTCAGTATTCTTCAAAAAGCTTATGCTGTATGTCCTACGCCTTCCCTATTCAACTTACGGGAACGAATGCAACGCCAGTTCCGTTTTTTCTGTAAGTAGAATAGGGAAGGCGTAGGACATACAGCGTAAACTTTTTGAAGAATACGAAAGTGGTTTTGGTGGAAGCACATGTATTTTTTTTAGAAAAAGATTGTTCTGCTAGATAAGACCCTTATTCCTTGTCTGGTATTGTTTAAAGCCCTTTGAAGCTGCACTGAAACTGTAATTTTGACCTTCAACCGTTTGAAGTCCACTATAAGGAGAATAATCCTGGAACGTTTTCATCAAAAACCTTAATTTCTTTTCAACTGAAGAAAGAAAGACATGAACATCTTGGATGACATGGGGGAGTAAATTATCAGGAACATTTTATTTGAAAGTGAACTAATCCTGTAAATGACCGACTCCCTGATCAGTGCCCTCATTACTGAACTAGGGAGCTGACTGAGATATTGAGATGCCCTTTGTTTCCCGCTGAGAAATGAATTAGCTATGTAATGAGGTGCCACCGTCAAACCGCCTCAATTCATATGTGAGGGTTGGAGGGAGACACCTGTAAGCCGTACGCCTCAACTTTGTCTCGCACCTCCTCCTTAAGAGTTACTTAAGCTTGTTAAGGGCTCATCTAGCTCCAGTTCATGTCAGGAATCAAACCTTTCTCAGGTCTCTGTGTGGGTCGTGCCATTTATTTTAATGGATAAAGCTGCTATAGCTCATATTGGAAGTGTCACATTGCTGACACTCCTGAGAGATACGCTACGGGGTGAATCTCGCAAAGCATGTCAAGAAAAGGTCAAAACTAAAATTCTATTTCTTTATTTTAAGATTTAGGCCTATGTTGACACTATTCTTTGTAATGAACCACTGAGAATTACATACAAACTCAAACTCAAACAAACATTTGGAAAGACAATGTGATTACCTGTAGATGTGGGGAAAAAAAGTCACAATACCAAAAATCTGTAGGCTATTTCAAGAACTATAATTTTGTGTTTACAGTCTCAAATTGGGGGGTCTCATCTTTTCACAAATTATGTAAATATATCAATGTCTTTGTTGTTTTTTCCTCAAATGATCATATGGCCTAATGCTATGCATATTATGGTTTAAAGAATTATTTATGTTTGGGGTAATCAGTTGTGACTGAAGCGCGCGCACGGCTTGACTGCAGGATTGCGACTAAACTGCGATCGCGCGCATTCTCTCTCTCTCTGTCTCTCTCTCTCTCGGTTTAGAGGGGAGGTTTAGTTCGATCTCAGAGTGAAGCGGGCACCAGATGCCATCACCTGTCGCGAGGCTCAACACTGGTGTAGAGCGAGAGCGCGCACGCAAGATCTTGTCCTGTGGCTAATTCAACAGATACTGCCGCTGACAGATTGTACCTACACAATGTTTTTCAGTGTTAGTTATTTTTACTTACTCTTCTCGTGTCCTTCGTGGGGTGTTTCACGCCTCCCTGTGTTTTACTGATACAACTCAGGTAAGACCAGAGTAACATTTTTTTGTTTATGATGAGATTTTGATTTGTTCAACAAACCATACAAGTTTAGGAATCTTGTATTAATAATTGTAAGGATATTCTTAACCTGCTTCAGGATTGTTTTCGTTTATACACTCTGATGGCAATGCTTCTTTACTAAGAGAGTAAAATCAGAAAATCTTAAACATTTTTTTTTTTTTTAGAATTGTTCAATAATGTTTAGCTTAACCGCACTAAGTTTTAACCTCATCACAGACGAAGAACATAAAACATGCATTTTTAGTTTCCACGCAGTTTGAAAAGTGTAATTTCTCAACAAAAAAATCATAAATAATGTCTCTGAAGAATGCAACCATGCGAGAAAAACCGGCACACAGCGTTCTTGTCAAGGTGAAAGCAGATAGTTTGAAAGAACATGTTTTGCAGCAAGACAGGTCCAGTTTGTTCTGCGGGCAAATGTGAGCTGCTTGGTTCAGCAAAAGTCTTAAAATGTAAAATTATATACTAGCCCATATATTTGCCACGGGGCTTTTCTGAAATCAGCATTATTTTTTTCCATTACATTGTTATGGACAACAAATATTGTAAGTAATAAATTGTATAAATGTATTTAAGACATGTGACAAGTTGTCCCAACTTTGCCCCTTGTCCTGAGAAGAACACAGTTCAAACTTTCGGGGGTCAGGGTCCACTTTCATTAGTTGACTCTCTCTGAATGCTGAATTGTGGTTTCATTGTGTTGACACTTATTATATTGTTTGAAGGATTTACAAAAAAAAATCTATGATTTAATTTAATGGTTTTGAACAATTTTAACCAGCTCTGCTAGAGAATTTGTGTAAATGGATGGTTGATTCAAAACCTACAGCTAGATAGAAGGGAAATAATATTTAGTTTTAGGATGACTGAAATCAAATCAAGTCTATTAGATTATGATCTGTGCTGCGACAGAGGAAACGGACTGTGAAAATTGATCTCTGGACTAATAGAAAGACCAGAATCAATAAAAATTGCAATTGTTGCAAAAAAACAATAGTTAACTGTGTTTTGCCTTTAGCTTGAAAAGGCTTATTCGCTCCACTAGATATAAAGTATAGTGATTCTAATTAAACGAGTGGTTCCCAACCCTAGTCCTCAAGCCCTGTCGAATACTGCACATTTTGGATGTCTCACTTATCTGACATCCATTTCAAGTCTTAGAGTTTCTGTTGAGTTGAATCAGGTGTGTTTGAATAGGGAGAATACTAAAATGTGCAGTGCTGGGGGGGCTGGAAGACTAGGATTGGGAACCCTTCTTCTAAACCATGGCTTTTTATATATATTTTTTTAAAGGGGGGGGGCTATCACACGCAGTTTCTGCAATTCTCATGTTAATCTTGAGAACATATAGAGTAACAATGCATCCTTCATATCTCTGAAAAGTCTTTAGTTTTTCATATTTTTAAAGATAGATACGCTAAACCGAGACTTTCCGAAAAAAAAAACGAGATCCTGGAGGTGTGTCTGCCGTCCGTGCCATGGGCGGAGCTAAAGAGTCACGAGCGCGCGCAGCTTCTTCATAGAGATCGTATGCTAGCTGCGACATCATTATAAATAAAAAGGGAACCAAAACCTTTGTGTTGTTTACATTATATGCACTTGTGCGCCGATCTGATGCAACTTTACTCACCACCCGCGATCTGCAAATCCAGCGCCGAACTGGGACTTGTTTACAAAGTATTCATCACCGAATTCCCGGGAACAAACAAACATACACGCACAACTCCGTTGCTGCCTCGGATCTTTGGGAATCTTTCCCTCATAACCAAAAACACACTCCTTTGTTTACAGGAGCTGCGTCTCATTTCCGAGGCTGCGTCCTCTGGAGGTCACATTTGAAGGCTGAATACTTCATCAAGGATGTCATATTTAAGAAAGTAACCGTAATAAAATTGACTGATATTCATTGTGAGGTGTAAAATACTGTAATTTATTTCTTACATTGCAATCTAATTGTTATTTTTCTTAAATGAGACTGCCTCGATGATGTATGCAGCCTTCAAAGGGTGCAGACCCTGAATTGGGACACAGCCGTTGTTGAAAAATCTCTCGGCTTCCGTATCCCGAACGAAGCGTGTTGATGTGCTTGATCTTGCTCTCGCTCTGAGTGATGTGTGTGTGCAGCTTATCAGGGAGAAGTGCCTATACAAGGAATTCCGCTCTCTTTTGACGTCATACAGGACACACTCGAAAAAAACTCTCTGAATGCTGTACCGAAACCGGACGTAGTGGATTTGGCACAGAAATACTCGGTCATACGTCCAACTCGTGTTTTGAAACTTTGGCCATGTTTAGCATGAGAATGCAACTCTTTAACAGTGTAAATAAGTCAGAATGCATGAAATAGCAAGGGTTAAAGGGTTAGTTCACCCAAAAAATGAAAATTCTGTCATTTATTATTCACCCTCATGCCGTTCCACACCCGTAAGACCTTCGTTTATCTTCGGAACACAAATTAAGATATTTTAGTTGAAATCCGATGGCTCCGTGAGGCCTTCATAGGGAGCAATGACATTTCCTCTCTCACGATCCATAAAGGTACTAAAAACATATATAAATCGGTTCATGTGAGTACAGTGGCTCAATATTAATATTATAAAGCGACGAGAATATTTTTGATGCGGCAAAAAAAAACAAAAAAAAAAAACGACTTATTTAGTGATGGCCAATTTCAAAACACTGCTTCAGGAAGCATCGGATCATAAATGAATCGGTGTATCGAATGCGCCACAGTCATGTGATTTCAGCCTTTGGGAGTTTGACACGCGATCTGAATAATGATTCGATACACTGATTCATTATGCTCCGATGCTTCATAAGTCGTTATTTTTGTTTTTTTTGGCGCACCAAAAATATTTTCGTCGCTTTATAATATTAATATTGAGCCACTGTACTCACATGAACTGATTTAAATATGTTTTTAGTACCTTTATGGATCTTGAGAAAGGAAATGTCACTGCTCCCTATGGAGGCCTCACGGAGCCATCGGATTTCAACTAAAATATCTTAATTTGTGTTCCGAAGATCAACGAAGGTGGAACAGCATGAGGGTAAGTAATAAATGACAGAATTTTCATTTTTGGGTGAACTAACCTTTTAAATGAATCTCAGTGGCTACATGCTCTGCTGTGCAGCACTGAGGAGAAAAAGAAAATAGGAGAGAGAGAGCGACAGCGATGCATGTATGTGTTGTGTCACTTCAGTCTTCTTGTGTGGGTTTGCTGTTTTGGCTCTGATCTTTATAGCTGAGGTGTGATCATCTGCACTGATTCAGTCTCTCTGATCTCTCACTGTAAAACAAGCAGACTCAAGCACATTAAATAAACACAAGCCATATTTTGTCCCTCTGACAAACACATACAAACATAAAGAAATTATGTACCCTTCCACTGGGCTTCATTACTGCATTATACTCTCTTTGTGTCTCTCTGTCCATTTCAGATCCAGAATGGGGTCATTTAACCAATCCGGGTGGGCGGGGTTCATCCCAGGGGATTATAACTCCTCCTTCACTGGACTGGGATATTCAGGAACTCCAGTTGGGAATTACACCGGCAATGGGTCCGATCAAAGCATGCCGTTTCAAGGGAGCAGCACGATGGTTACTGCGGTCATATCATTCACCGTGTTTATCGTTGGACTTACGGGCAACACTCTGGCCATCTACGTGGTTTTACGCTACGCTAAGATGAAAACGGTTACAAACATCTACATTTTAAACCTCGCCGTGGCCGATGAACTGTATATTTTGGGCCTACCTTTCCTTACGACGCAAAACGTACTCTCCTATTGGCCGTTCGGCTCATTCCTATGTCGCGTTGTGATGACGGCAGACTCTCTGAATCAATTCACGAGCATCTTCTGTTTGACAGTGATGAGCATCGATCGCTATTTAGCAGTGGTGCATCCTATCCGCTCCACTAGGTGGCGCCGGCCGCGAGTAGCTAAAGCAGTTAGCGCAGCGGTGTGGGCATTTTCGTTCATCGTTGTTCTCCCCGTGGTGATATTCTCTGACGTTCAGGACATGTTTAACTCATGCAACATGAGTTGGCCGGAGCCACGAGACGTTTGGTCGACGGTGTTCATACTCTACACAGCAACGCTCGGATTCTTCGGCCCCCTGCTGGTCATCTGCATGTGTTACCTTCTCATCGTGGTCAAGGTGAAGTCGTCCGGTGCGCGGGCGGGATTTACAAAGCGCCGGCGCTCCGAGCGGAAGGTGACCCGCATGGTGGTGGTGATCGTGGTGGTGTTCGTCCTCTGCTGGCTGCCGTTCTACATCATCAACATCGTAAACCTGGTCTTCATACTCCCGGAGAACAGCGTGATGGTAGGGGTGTACTTTTTCGCGGTCATCCTGTCGTACGTCAACAGCTGTGCCAATCCGCTGCTCTACGGGTTCCTGTCCGACAACTTCAAGCAGAGTTTTCGGAAGGTCCTGTGCGTGCGCAAGGCAAATGGCGTGGAGGATGGCGATCCCAGTGTGCCGCGGACAGAGAAAACGACAACCCATGACTCCTTCCTGACACCTCGGAACAACGACTTTAATGGACACGTACAGGGCAGCCAGGTACAGTCACTCTGAAAGCACATCACACATTGTTTAATGAGTTTGTTGAATGTCTATATTGCAAGAACAGATATTTTCAGTCTTAGACATTCTGTTGTTTGCATTTGTCTGATGTGTTTGATTTTTTTTTTGATTTGGTAACACTTTACAATAAGATTCCAAATATTATTGTTGAAGTCGGCATGAAATGGAAGTTGCAAGTTTTTTCTTCCCTACTGTGAAGTATATCTTAGTGAAACGGCTTCTCGAACAAGAATAAAATGTAGGGCGGACTTGTTTTTGTCAATGAGGATTTGATTGGAAGGTTGAAAGGTTGCCCCGCCCTCTCAGTAGTAAACACGGCATCAGAAAAGAAAAGAGATGAGCTGTAGGAGGGAGGGGAAGTTGCTTTGATCAAAGACTACAAAGAGCTCTACACGATCCCAGATGAGGAATAAGGGTCTTATTTAGTGAAATTATTGGTCATTTTCTAAAATCTAAAATTTATATACATTTTAACTACAAATGCTCGTCTATCACTGCTCTGCAATGCGCCACGCATTACGTAATTACTTTGGAAATCACGCGTGACAGGCGGAAGTACCGAGCAAGTGTTTACAAAACGAATGTGCAAAGACTAATTCAAGCGGCCTTTACAAAAAAAAAGGTAAAACAACAATGTCGGAAGATTTTATTAGAAAATAAGATGGAGCTTTTCGCCTTACCGCAGTATTTTCGCCTACGTCACACATGACCTTTCCAACGTGATTTCGTAACGCGTGGCGGATCGCAGAGCAGTGTAAGATTAGCATTTTTAGTTAAAAAGTGTATACATTTTTTATGTTTTTTAGAAAATGGCCGATTGTTTCACTAGATAAGACACTTATTCCTCATCTGGGATTGTGTAGATTTTTGAAGCTGCACTGAAACTGCAGTTTGGACCTTCAACCTGTTGGTAACTGTTTCAAGTCCACTATATGGAGAAAAATCCTGGAGTGTTTTCCTCAAAAACTTTAATTTATTTTCGACTGAGGAAAGAAAGACATTAACATCTTGGATGACATGGGGGTGAGTAAATTAACTAATCCTTTAATAATTACTGTAACAAATGCACTGCTCATTGCTAGTTAATGTTGGTATATGCATTAACTAATGGGAACTAAAAACTTATTGTAAAGTGTTACCGAAAGTTATCAAGAGTTGGTGTTTCCCAACCCTGTTCCTGGAGGCACACCAACAGTACACATTTTGAATGTCTCCTTTATCTGAGGCTACGTCTACACTAGCCTAATCCGGATATATTTGAAAACGGAGTTTTCGTCTAAAAACGCTCCGCGTCCACACTATCATTTTCAAACGTTTTCCAAAAGTTGCTCATCCACGCTGAAACGTATGAAAACGCTAACATCCCCCTACTGCGCATGAGTAAAGCTTCGACCTGCGTCATTCCCGCTAGGCGTTTATTTACTTTCCGGCTCTTTGAAACTTTGAGGCAATGTCACATGACCAAAAATGCGTCATCGTATTCAAAAGCCTCCGTTTCATAGACTGTAAAAAAAGATGGACGACGCAACGTCGCTTCCTTCCATTGTATTGAACTGAAGCCAAAATGGGCTGATGAATGGGCGCTGACACGTTACGCAATACGTCAAAAAAAAAAAAAGTCTGGAGCCTGGGCATGCGCAGAAGGAATCGTCAGTTGAGCCGGAGGCGGAGTCGCGATATCAAACTTCCGCCCAGACGATTGCGTCATCATTCATGTATTTTAAATAGACTATAAAAATTATACACAATTTAAAAGTCTACCTATAAAATAATAGGCTATTCTGTTTCTAGAGCAATAATATTTTTGAAACAGCAAATTCAGTAGATAAAATCAATATAAAATGCCACTAGAAACAACTCTAAATCGTCAGAAACGGTCCTGCCATTTTAAATCAAGTTCAACTAACGTTACAGGAGATCGATTGCTGTAATTAGAGTAAGCTATCATTAGTTTTGTCCTGCTAATTATTATTTTATACCCATAAAAATAATAAGTAACTGCCAGATAACGATCACCTGCTTTTTCCCGACATGGTTAACATTAGGTGTGTTATCTTAACTAATAACATTTATTAATTAGCTTATAACGCCCACATTTGATGTTACAGTAAAAAAGTTCAGTGATCCGTCAGATCCTGTAGGTCGGTTAGTACAGTTTACTGCTGAACAACTCATTTTGTTGGTGTTAATGACAAAGAAATCGAAAATTAGCAGTTAGTTAATACATCTTCAATCACCCCTCGAAGCTCCGACAGTCCTCAGACAACCTGTCAATCAACTGTGAATCACGACGACACGCCCCGTTTTTATAGCATCAAATTGCTAGCTAAAATCTAAATCATCACAAAAACGAACAATTGAATATATATCAGTGTGATAACAACTACCTTAAATGACCAAAACCATCTTTCAGAAAGTTTTATTTGAAGCAGAATTTATTTTTAAGTTTTCACTGAAGTCTCATTCGACTGCATTGAGAGGGCGGGGTTTATGACCTGTACTGCATCCAGCCTCCAGGGGGCGATCAAAGAGCCCGTGGCTTCACTTTTCAGAACGTATGAGACACACCCGCTCCGTTTACACACTACGACGCGAAGACTGCGTTTTCAAATGTATCCGCTTTGGAGAGCGTTTTCCAAAAGCTATGTTTTCGTTGACTTAAAACGCCGTCTCAGTATGGACGGAAGGCCAAAACGGAGAGAAAATATACTTTTTCAAACGAAAACGTATTAGTGTGGACATGACCTGAAACATATTCTGGTCTTGGAGTTTCTACTAACGAACTGATGAGTTGAATCAGGTGTGTTTGATTAGGAAGATTTGGAAAATGTGTACTGTTAGTGTGCCTCCAGGAACAGGGTTGGGAAACACTGATTAAGTCATAGTTTAAGTCATGAAAATCCGTCATTATTTACTCACCTTTATGTCATTTCAAAACTGTCTTTCTCTGGGCAACAAGTTAGATTTTTAGCAGAAATTTCTTGTCACACTAATGTGACCAAAAAGGAAAATAATAAAATTATTCACCCAAAGACATAATAATATAGCAAGTAATATGATCTACTGAAGACTGCTCTAGATCTAGATCGGCTCACTTGACAGTATAAGGGTGAGTAAATGATGACAGAATTATTACTTTTTAGTGAACTATTCCTTTAACTTGTCTTCTAGAAGAAGGAAAACAGTTACAGCCAGTTGGTTTTTGGCCCTTTGTTGGTGTGTTTCTGAATCCTCTGTAGATTACAAACATGCTGAGAATTTCACATTCGATATAACTGCCAACATGTTGCTCCTTCCTCACTCCCCAAAGAGACAAACTCAGGGAAATTGATTTAGTGAGCAGACAAAATGGAGAGAGAGAGTAGGATTGTAAGTGTGTGGGTCTTCCTGTCCATCAGTCGTAACCTCCTTAGTGCCCTTAGGGAGAACACTACTCATATGTTCCCAATAAACATTCCCAATGTCCATGTAAATTAGCATCTGTGTGTGTTTCTGTGTGAAAGAAGAGGAAAGAAAGGGCTGACCAAAATCTTTTTGTATCAGAGTAATGGTTTAAATCACAACAATACCTGTCACAATAGTTAATCATAACATAATACTACATTATATGTGTTATTTTTGATGCCTTTACAACAATTCTGAATAATATAAAATGAGCAGGCCAAACTTTTGACCAGTAATGTAGTTATTTTTGGTGGAAATTCTACAAATAAATGGTTAAACAACCATGTGGTAAATATTACCACATTGTTATTTGACATTTTTACACACACTATTTTTGGATATTTCATTAAAATCATAAAATTTTATTACTTATACTATTTTTATTTCCATTTATTCCAAACAAGATAATTTTTTTTAAACATTTTATGATATATGTTATGTCTGAATTACAAGTATAACTATAAAAAATAGAAATGTTTACTTTAGTTTGAGATTGGATGATCCACACTTAAAATAATCAATATACACACTTTTATCCAGCTATATTTTATCACATTGCTCAGTCCATCTAGAAGAGATGATGAAATGGAAGTATTTTACTGTGTTATAGTTCAGCTTGACCAAGTGGACCATGAGGGAATATAAGTATGTGTGTGTAAAAATGCGAATGTATTATGAGAGTGTCCTTCTGGGCATGAGATCAAACGATCCCATGCTTCATTCATTGGGGAAATCAAAGCAGTACGGCTCTAGAGACTGAATCAGATCTGTATGACTGAAGAGTCTCTTGCCTTTGACGGACATCCCAGCATCTGATCTAGGATCAATTGCGAAAAAGCCAGTCCCTTTAAGTCATTACTTCCTCCGCAGAGCTGATATGAGCTCTAATGTCTCTCTGTGGCAGGCTGGCTTTCCCTGCTTTGACTGATACTGAATGTGATTGGTGGAGTCCTTTTCCACCACTGCTGGAGACGGAGACCAATTTGGCTCCATTCTGCATGTTTACACAGCAGAAAAATTGGCTTGACAATGGAGCCTTAAACCTGCTGGTCTTGAACCAGGAATCAGTCCAAGTTTTCAGAACAACAAATCGCTCTGGCACAAAACAAACAGTGCATCGCTCTCATTATAAAAACAAATTGTATACACTGCAAGTAATACATAGATTTGTTTTACAGACACTATTTCCATCAAGCTACGAACATAGCTACTGGCAACTTTATGTGTGAAATAAAAATATTTTATTTTAACATATCTATGAATTTAAAATATCTAATGAATATGTATTTATTTAATTATATAATATGAATTTCATATGTTATATATGTAATATTTTGTTTCTCAAGACAAGTAGTGGGCCAGATCTAATTGCGGTTCGCAGATCCCACGTCTGAGCAGCATCTCCGGCATCATTCTGGTGGAAAAGAGTTATTTTTCTCTCTCGCTCTCACAGTTTTATGGAGTACCAGCAGGGAATCTCAGAGGCAAAACTGAATTAGAACCACATTGTGCAGCAGTAAGAATGTTATTCTACAGAATGAGAAACAGGAAGAAAGAAAAAAAAACAGAGAAAGGAAAATGGGGGGAAATGTTGGGGAAAATGAAGTGCAGAATGTTCTATTTTTACATGTGCAATTTAAAGGGAGAGTTCACCTAAAAATGTAATTACCATGATGTTATTTTAAAACAGCCACAAATTGTTGTTTTCTCTGTGGAACATAATTGGAGATATGCTGAAGAAACTCTAAGCAGCTTTTGAAATAAATAATGGCAGAATTTTCATTATTGGGTTCTTCATTTCTGAATGTCTAACCCAGCTAACAGGGAACGTTCTCAGAACTTTGGCTGAAGTTCTTTCAGTAACATTAATAGAACGTTCATTCATAGTTATCTGCTCTTTGATAATGTTCTCAAAACATTAGCACAAAAAAGTTATTATCATGATTTGTTCCTGAAATGTTTTAGTTGGATGTCTGTTTAGCGAATTTTAATTACTAATTATTTCAGAATGTTCAGAGAACATTCAAAATTAACTTTCCCATAATGAATGCAAATTGATCAAATGGAATATTCCCTTAACATTTGCATAAAACTGGATGTTTTGAACATTCAGAAATGTTTTCATAACTACATGGGAACGGTTGCATTCTTAGAATATATTTTGTTAGCTGGGAAACTGCAAATTAAAGGATTAGTTCACTTCAGAATGAAAATTTCCTGATAATTTACTCACCCCCATGTCACCCAAGATGTTCATGTCTTTCTTTCTTCAGTCGAGATGAAATGAAGGTTTTTAAAGAAAACATTACAGGATTTTTCTCCATATAGTGGACTTCAACAGTTACCAACAGGTGAAGGTCAAAATGTCAGTTTCAGTGCAGCTTCAAAGGACTCTACATGATCCCAGATGAGGAATAAAAGTCTTATCTAGCGAAGCAATCAGTCATAAAAAAAAATAAATAATAAAAAATAAATATATATATATATATATATATATATATATATATATATATATATATATATATATATATATATTTATCCACAAATGCTCATCTTACACTAGCCACGAATTACATAATCACATTAGAAAGATCACGCGTGATGTAGGCGGAAGTACAACGGTAGGGCAAAAAATCTAATGTTCTCTTCTTCAGAATGGTCCGTCATTGTTGTTTTTACCCTTTTTTTAAAGGCTGTTTGACGTAATCTTTTCACGTTCACTTTGTAAATACTTGCTCGGTACTTCAGCCTACATCACGCGTGACCTTTCCAACATGATTACGTAATGCGTGGCGCATCGCAGAGCAGTGAAAGATGAGCATTTGTGGTTAAAAAGTATATAAATTATCTTTTTTTTTTTAGAAAATGGCTGATCGTTTCATTGGATAAGACTTTTATTCCTCATCTGGGATCATGTAGAGCTCTTTGAAGCTGCACTGAAACTGACATTTGGACCTTCAACCCATTGGTAACTATTGAAATCCACTATATGCAGAAAAATCCTGGAATGTTTTCCTCAAAAACCTTCATTTCTTTTCTACTGAAGAAAGAAAGACATAATCATGGGGGAGTAAATTATCAGGAAATTTGAATTCTGAACTGAACTAATCCTTTAACATCATCAACCACCACACACACACACACACACACACACACACACACACACACACACACACACACACACACACACAGCAGTGCAGAGGTGCCACTGTCTGTCCTGTTCTTTGTTTCTGCAGGATCTGCAGTTACAGTCTTGCATGAGCGCATCTGAGAGCCCTCAGCCTGCAAGACCCCAGATCATTGGCCAGTCCACACTCTAAATGCTGTTTCTCTCTCTGTCTGTTGTTTTCATCTTTATTCCGTCTCCTTTTCTGTGATTTATTGTCTTATCGTCTCTCTGTTCATCCCTTTCGATATGTTTGTCTGTCCGCCTTGTCTTTCCTTCTGGCTTCTTGTGGAAGGTGTGGCCTCAGCCTCAAGCCACGCCCCCGAACGCACCAGTGACTCCGCATTCCCGCGCAGCAGAGCTCAGTCTCCACCCGGTGCCCGCCGCCTCCACGCCCAGCTCCAGCCGTGACCTGTGACCCCGGCGGGTCGTGAGAGCCCCTCCGAACAATGCCAGGATACTTTGTTTTGGGTGGAGGGTGCAGTGTGTGCTGGAAACACCAGGGTCCTCACGGCCATGGAAAACCTGGAAATATCAGGAAATTTTAAAGGCCTGGAAAAATCATTGAAATTTCTCAGCTTTTAAAGTATTTCAACAGCTAAAAAATTACAATTTGTAAGTGGAAATAGTCTGAGACCACTGATGAAAATCTATTTCACATTTTTAGAGTTCTTTAAACACAAAATATAATATTAGCATAGCAATACATGATTTAAGATGTTCCAGAGGAAGCAATTCAGAGGAAACGTCACATGATTAATGTCACAAAATTTGCTTATTTGATTTGGGACCTGGAAATAAAGTCTGAAATATTTCCTTATTTGTTTAACTTTTTTCAAAACCCAAACACGTTCCGTTTATTTTCTGGTTTAAATTACATTTTGAATCCCAGATTTTCAACATGGTCTCAGACTTTTGGGACCCACTTTTAAACATAACTTTTAAAAAGCATGAGAAAACAGAAGAGGGATTTAGAAGTGAGACAAGACTTTAGATGCAAGCGTAGGGGATTTAGAGATGATGAATGTCGGTATATTGCTTTTCACGCAAAACTTGCAATCAATTCCCAGCAGCAAACACGCAATCAACCTTTTAAGCTCCTTTATGATCAAATTAATGATTGATTTACACACACAGAAAAAGTATTATATGTACCTGCCAGAGCTGATTGTGAAAAACTCAGCGTGTCCCAGTGTCCTTCACAACCACAGACTGATATACTGCATTCCATTCAACTTGGAAAAGGGCAATAGACCTCCAAGACCTCTGGCTTAATACTTGGAAACTCATACTGATATCTAAAACTGTATGATTTTGCAAAACGTATGACGTCAAACAAACATAGTAACAATGATTCTCCTTTAAACAGATGAATCCAAGCCCTTGTTTACACCTGAGATTAAGAAGCATTCAATCGTCAGTCTGATCACAAGCGGATGATGCCAAATACAGTTGTAAACTAGATCTAAAATGTTTTGAGCTTTTGACCAAGGTAAGTGAGTAGTAGTAGTTATTCGAACAGCCACAAAAGACCGCCTTCTGACCTAACGGGTAAACATCACGGGAAGCACGCTAGCAAGACGGGATGTAAACTTTGTCAGCTGAAGTTTGGTTTGAAGATGAAAAACATACCAAGCACAATGTTCTCTCACCATTCCACTTCTCTCACAGCTGTCAGAGTAGAAACGAAAGCTGATGCTTTCTGTATGTTTTTCTGTCCCCTCCCGGTCACCGTACATTCAAGTAAATTGAGCAAATTTATTTTGTCCATTAGATCGAAAGATCTGAACAACCCCACATATTTACCCACCAATAGACCCTATCAGGACAGAAGTGGTCAAAACAAAAGTCGGATTAAAACATTAGGTGTAAACGAGTATGTGTCTCCCTCATCTACTTGTAATCTGACCAAAATTAATACCAGGTGTAAACAGGACCCAAATACATGATGTTAAAACCAGTTTAGCAAATGTTTTCAGTAGGCTTATTATCGTTAACTAAAACTAAAACCATAAAAATCATTTTCATTACTTGAAATGAATTAAAAACAACTGAAAAAAATTACTTTAAAGACCCCCTGTGGTGAAAATCAAGTTTTTAATGTTGTGTTTTCAGTATGCTTTAAGACAAACCATGTGCAAATTCATAAGTCAACACCATTGCTGAGTATCTTCTCCTGTGAAAAAAACATGCTTTGAAATCATTGGTGTTTCTGACGTCACAAACTACCTTGTAACCAATCATGTCAACGCGTGGGCGGGCTTTAGCATTAACAGCAAACTATGAGGGGAGTCTCGAGAGAAGCCAGCTTACTTGGTATTTTTCTGTTGATCTGAAAAATCAGATTTAGCAATATAGCGGGTGTATGATGTATATTACGATGTTATGATGAACCATATGCCTTTCTCCACTGACTCTCCGAGTTGTTCAAAGCGTTTGTAAGGATACTGAGTGTTAGAACGGGAACATGGTTTGTGTAACATTAGCAACACATTATTAGCTGTTTGATAATCATATTATCGATATGTGTTTAATGTTGTTAAGAACGCTACCATTGTGCAGCGTTTACCTGAGTAAGCTGACCGAGTGGATCTCTGAGCTGGCGTGAGCGAGCGGAGGTGGGGCTAATTTGAATATTCAATTATATGCATATATTAAATGAGGCAAGGGTGAAGGGTTACATTCAAGCTATTTTAAGGCATGAATCTTTTTTTCCACCGGAAAAAACGTTTAAATATATATGAAAAAAATATTCAGGGGAAAAATGCTTAAATATGTCATTTTGGTGATTAAATATGAGTTTTAAGGGATAAAATGACTGACTACAGGGGGACTTTAAACTTATTTTAGTCCAGCTATTTACCAAGGAATCATTTCTCAATTTCATTAAGTTTAAAGTTAAAGTACTAAAACTCTATAGATATATTTAAAATAAATAAAATAATGAATTTGATTTTTAAAAAAAATACTAAAAGTTTAAAATTAAAATGCAAATCTAAAAAAAAAAAATATTAAGAAAAACAATAATACTATATCAATGATAGTAAAATAACACTGGTTTTCAGATAGAGATGTGTGTAAAACACAGTAAATGATCCTCTCTGTTGATAATTGTACACCTGCCAAACAAATGCCAGCTTTGGTCATACAGGTCGGGTTATTTGTTGACAACTGAACATCTGCAAGGTAAACAGTGGCGTTGCCATGTTGTATTTTATACATCTTCTTGTGGGGGTCAGCAACTCTACACCATTATGGTTGGATATATCAAGAGAATAGATGCAACTCAGCTGTTGACCCATGACACACTCACTGGGAGCGCCTCGTCTCTGGGCAGAAACTTCCCTTTCCTCATCTGGGGATTTGCAATGACAGGTAGAATGAGATGTGAAAGATTGCTTCTGGACGTTTTGATGGTTCACATGTCCGAGGGGTTTGGGAATCTGGGGAATTTGGGGAAACTGGGATTTTCAAGTACTTTAGGGTGTGGTGTTCAACGGTTGTCGAGTATAAAAGGGTCAAGATAGCGTTTCCTGATCCGTATTGACGTGTTTAAATGTCCTCTACTCTCTGCCAAATGTAGCAAAGTGCCTTTTCTTGTCCCAGATCAAACTATCAAGACACATACTGGAAAATGCGAGACATTAGTGGAGGCCTTAGAGACACAACCGGGTGATTTCTGTTGTTTGCTTTCTTTTGTTGTTCAGCTTCTTTCCCTCATTGTTCATTGGTGGGGATTGTTTCCCTTCATTTGCTTCACTGTTAAATACTTCTAATTGTTCATATGACTTAATTTCACTATGTAATGATATTGTAAATTTACTGCCAGTGTAATGGAAACCACGCCAACCAATATTATTGCCTTTCTTAAGTCTTTTCTATTGATGTTTGATGTAAAAATGGTCTTATTTGCATTTAAAAAAAGGTCTTGGATGGAATAATCCATCTAGTGTTTGCTGCCACCTTTTTTTTTTTTACCATTGGTGGAAGCTTCTAGAAACGGCTTCAATGCCTTAGTTAAAAAGATCTTCCTTGTGTGACGGTGGCCGTGTTTGTTATTTGTTCTGCGTGTCGGCATGTGTATTTAGCAGTTCATAAAAGCTATAAAGAATGTGCATTGCTTTGTTAATGCTAAATGTGCCTCTGAAATAAACTTTAATGACGCTCATAATTCAGCAGGCATATTTTAAGCCTTCGTGTCAGCCAGCAAGCTTTACAATCAATACCCGCTTCTTTTATTAAATCCAAAGACTTGTTTGATTCTAGAGTTGTTGGAACTGTTTAAGGCACGTGTCAGCACCGTCAAACTGTGAATGACGCATTAACAAATCACCCTGTGCTGAAGAGATGCTAAGAAAATGCCGTGTTTTGCAATGTTGTTGTTGTTACTACTATTATTATTACTTTTTAAGGATTACTCATTTTTTATTATTCATTTGTTTCTGGATCCTTATCAGAGACCTGTGACATTTGTGCGAGAAAGTGTAGAAATTTTTGTATCTTAAAATGCTTCATTTTCTGGGTAAATGCAGAATAACTATTTCAATTTGATTTATTATTATCCTATATATAACCCCTCTAAAATGTAATGGTGATGAATATGAACATGCATATTATTTTATAAGTCAAATCTATTAAATAATTGTATACAGATAACTTTTATCAGCAGTAAGTCATGGAGACAAACGCAGCACACATGGCACAGTTTCCTGAAAAAGTATCATTGCACTCTTAAATGTTAAAACTCAATATCAGAAATCTGTATTGATGGCATATTGCTGAGATAAGGAGTGACAGCTGATGCCATTACTATCATTATACATGTGAAATCAGTCACCAGACCTCACTAAGTGAGAAACATAATTATTTAAGTTGTACATATACTATGTTTTGTGTGAATAAAATTGATTAGTATCCATTAGCCATCTACTCTGGGCTTATCTTTCATTCTCTTTGTGTCAGCTTTTTTAAAATGCTGAAATCAAGTGCTATTGCACATGTATTGAGTTTGTCAATGCACATCTTATCAAAATGCACTTTTGATTACCAATAAATAGACCATTTTTCATCTTGCAGAAAATAACGTTATTTGGTTCTTGATGTATTTTAAAGGGTTGTGCTTTGCTTATTAATGGTAAATTTAGGATAAATTACTGCTATTGACCCAATTTTACCATTGAAGCCTGGAATATTAATCTTTAATATACTATATATCTAACTATGTGTATATATATTTACTGTATAATGTAAAATATTTCAGGGTAGCAGTTGTTTACTCTCATTATAGGCCTATTCTGTGAAAATAGTAATAGCCTATAAATATAGCAAACAATACGCATACTGTTTACAATGTTTAGTGATGAAAATGACAAAGTGTAAACTAAACAGAAGTAAAATGCTATTTGCACTAATATAAAACTGGTGCAACGGCTATTCGCGCTAATTCTATGGCACTTTGTATAAATACGAAGCAGAGGCTGAGATGAAAGTGTAAAACATTAAAATGAGTATTTTCATCATTAATCTTAATCTTTATAACAGGGTTGTTTTGAGTACATAAGGATATTGTGTCAGCCAGACAAGCAGACAATTTTCCAAATGCATCGCAAATCAATTCTGAGCTTAGTTTTTAACAGCAGATGGCGCTTTAGGCTATGTTTAACAGCATGCTCAAATGCTCAGTAAGAAGAGCGCTCGTGCATTCGGCTGAGTCTGATAATGTAGGCTATTTGCACCTCAGAATGCTTTTATGACGCCAGATTAATGTAAACAGCCCCATGCAAACACCCTTGTAATTCACTTCAATCTTTTCAAACTTTATGAATGATTATTTTATAGAAGATTCCAGTGGTGTGTGTAAGGAACTGAAAGCAAGCAGAGTATCTGTTTCTAAAGCACACGGTGCCATCTGCTGTTAAAAACTAAGCTCTGAATCGATAAGAGAGAGATTCGCGATGCATATGGAAAATATCAGAATAATTTCTCAATTCACAATGCATCGATTGGGGATGGGAATGTATTTTCCCAGCCCTAAATATAACGCTCTAACGTTCTTTTTGGGGTTTATCTTAAAATAACGTTCCCAGAAAGTTTCTTTTTTTTTAAATAACCTAAAAATAACTTATAGCTACAGAACGTTTTAAAAAAACCTAAAATTACTTAAACAGAACGTTCCCTAAATCTTATTTTTCTAACCGTGGAATTCATTTCCAATGAAAAATGTTGAAGACATTTACGAAAATATAGAAATTAGACTAATAAAAACGTGTTAAATTATAATATTATACCAGAGTTAAGCGTAGAAATAATTCATTTACTGCACGCATCTGATGTGCACGCGCAGCACCTGTCTTCTCGCGGAATTTAAAAATTAACGGTCATTTCGTTTCGGCTGACTGACTCATTCGTTTATCGACCTCTTTATTGAATGATTACTTAAATTTAATATAGTTATGAGATTAAATATGATACATTGACACGTCTAATCGAAGGGAAAGTATATCGTTTTTTGTTTACGGACAAGAATGTCCCGCTGTACAAACTCTACACTTCGAAGAAATGAATGTAGCCTACTGATATCCTAAGTCAAATAATTGTATATTCCTTTTTTTTTTTTTTTTTTTTTTTTTTTTAATGTCTGCGAATAAATTTAATATATTATAAACACAGATTGTGTTTAAGTCATTGTTATTAGGTGCTAAAGAAATGTAAAATCTGGGTACCCTATAATACAAATTAATCAAATTTAAACTTATTTAATCTTACATATCAAGGTTGATCTAATCAGATAAAAATAATCTAATATATAATTTACTTAAATTTTTAAAATAAACATTGTCTTCCGGTCTTGTTTGAGTCATTGTGTAAAAACTGCTCTTGGTTCAGATCAGGTCTCATATCCTTCAGCTTCCCATATTTTTTCTCTCTCTGCCTCCATCTGCTCCTCTGTTCCAACTCAATCAAGTTTTCAACCTGCGATTCCATTACACCCCCTCCCTCACATCTCTATTCCTAAATCAATTCCCGCTTTACATTCCCTCATTCCACATTAAGCCGCCTGGGGAGGATAAAAAGACTCTGTGTATCTACGTGTTCACTCCACATTGTCATCACAGGCTTTCGCTGTTTCCATATCTCAAATGTCTTCAGATGGACTCACTCAGCAACAGTATACCCTTATCTGAAAAGTCATTTTGTGTCAAATAGAAGAGGCTACAAAATGCTCCAAGATTGCCGTATTCAAATCATGAATATAGTAGAAGAAAACAAAGTTGCGAGAAAGGTCGACCATTTGCCTGACGGCAACAAATCTCAGGTTTCGATCCGACAGGCAATAACACAGGAAAGCAAGCGCCCAAAAACTAATAAACCAGATATGATTCAGGGCATGGAATTAGAAAAAGACAAATGGTATCGGACAAACTGGATTAAGATCCCAGTGTATCTCAGTAACAGCAAACAATACACACATAATGTCATAAACATATATATTTTATATAAGAGCTCTTGTGGATCACTCTTCAAAATAAGTGTTTTATAGCTTAATGTCATGTAGGAGTTTTCCACAAAGAACCTTTTATGCTGTAGTTCTTCAGAAAACCATTTTTACGATTTGATTTAAAGAACACAGACACCAATACACTGATCTATAATAAAACATTAAAGGATTAGTTCACTTTCAAATAAAATTTTCCCGACAATACTCACCCCCCATGTCATCCAAGATGTTCATGTCTTTCATTCTTCAGTCGAAAAGAAACTAAGGTTTTTGATGGCAAACATTCCAGGATTATTCTCCTTATAGTGGACTTCAATGGCCTCCAGACAGTTGAAGGTCAAAATTACAGTTTCAGTGCAGCTTCAAAGAGCTTTAAACGATACCAGACGAGGAATAAGGGTCTCATCTAAAGAAACGATTGGTCATTTTCTAAAAAAAAATACAATATAAAAAAATATGCTTTATAAACACAAACAATCGCCTTTGTAAATGCTTCTGCTTTCCGTATTCTTCAAAATGTTATATGCTGTATGTCCTACGCCTTCCCTATTCTACTTCTAAAAAAAAAAATCAATTTTAATAGTACATTGAGAACCTAAGTTTAATGTGATAGTTTCATAATATATTGTTAGTTCCAAGATTCTTCAATTGTGAAGACTGTGTTGCATAAAGAGAACATAAACCCCGCCTACTTTTTAATTTGATTGGCCATCTCAATCATTTTGACATTGACAAGCGTTCTTAGACCGCTGAGGTAGACCAGACTAAAAATTTAACTTTTAAACCTTTTTGTCATCCTACACTCTAAAAAATGCTGGGTTAAAAACAACCCAAGTTGGGTTGAAAATGGACAAACCCAGCGATTGGGTTGTTTTAACCCAGCAGTTGGGTTAAATGGTTGCCCAACCTGCTGGGTAGTTTTACTTAACTCAACTATTGTTTAAAAATGACAGTATTGCTTACTTAAAATGAACCCAAAATATCTTGAAAATTAACATTTATTAATATGTTTAATAAATGAACATTTTCATTTCATTTTAGATTCATTTTAAGTCAGCCATATAGTAATTTTCAAACAATAGTTGGGTTAAATAAAACTACCCAGCAGGTTGGGCAACCATTTAACCCAACTGCTGGGTTAAAACAACCCAATCGCTGGGTTTGTCCATTTTCAACCCAACTTGGGTTGTTTTTAACCCAACATTTTTTAGAGTGTAACAACATGCAGAGAGCTGTAATGATTTGGCCATTTCTATGGGGGGGACTTGTCCCCCTCAATGTCTATGGTGGTTACGGCCCTGTTTTGAAGAATGGAGAGCGGAAGCACTTACAAAGGCGATCATTTGTGTTTATAAAGCATATACGGTTTAATTTTTTTCGAAAATGACCGATCGTTTTGTTAGATAAGACCCTTATTCCTCGTCTGGTATCATTTAGAGCTCTTTGAAGCTGCACTGAAACTGTAATTTTGAGAATAAAAGGAGAATAATCCTGGAATGTTTTCTTCAAAAACCTTAATTTCTTTTCGACTGAAGAAAGAAAGACATCTTGGATGACATGGGGGTGAGTAAATTATCAGGAAAATTTTATTTGAAAGTGAACTAATCCTTTAAACACTTCTAACTCAAAAGATCTAATAAGAAGGCAAGAATGGCAAGAACTTCAAATAATTTTTCCATACAATTTCTTTTAGAATTTAATCAATTGGTATAAAATTTAAATTTAAAAAAGTTAAATCTACTTTACAACACAACGGTCCAGTTTCATAGGGCTTAGACTTAGCCAGGATTAGGTCATAGTTCAATAAGGACATTTAAGTAACTTTTATAAATGTGCCTTAGAAAAAAACATTACTGGTGTGCATCTTGAGACAAAACAATGGCACTGACATACTTTAAGAGATGTCACTGCAAGTTATTTTCAGTTAAAAAAGCTCAAACTTGTCAGGGGAATATTGAATAAAGTGATCCAAGTTCAAAACATTTTATAGACCTGATGCAGGCACTTAAAATAGCCAACCAATGAAAGTAAACAATATGTAAATGTTGAACTGTCATTCAAGATGGTTAAAAAACACTTGAAAAGCCCAGTGGTGAGCTGAATGCATGTTGTCTAATCTACATCGACCTTATAATATAACGCCAGTTAATGGAGGATTTTTTAGCACAAAGACATTACTCTGAATAGAAAAAAATCGAGAGATTGTAAAACTACTCAATCACAAGGTAGAAAAACCTCATTATATTTATATGCAGACCTGAATAAAATGTAAAGGTAAAAATATTAAGTCGTAGACAGACAGACAGACAGACAGACAGATAGATAGATAGATAGATAGATAGATAGATAGATAGATAGATAGATAGATAGATAGATAGATAGATAGATAGATAGATAGATAGATAGATAGATAGATAGATAGATAGATAGATAGATAATGATTTCCACAGATGTCTGGAAGTAACTTTGAGACATTTTTCAAACACTTATCTCTTAAGCAATATCTGGACATTTCATTGCTGCAAACAGACTCTGATGAGGAACATTTAATGCTGTTGGATGAGGTTCTTCAACTTCTGGCGAAGGAGGATTGTAACTTTCCAAAGAACCTAGAGGTGATGAGAACTGAGGTAATGCATAGGGAAATTAATCTTGGTGGGATGTTATTTGTACCAGTGGATATAATTCAGAAAATCCCTGTGTTAACATGATTTACAGCCATGAGATCTTTCTGCTAGATTTTTCTGGAGACTTTACTGGAAATACCAGTGAACTTACACAACTGTTTCGCACACAAATTTCAAGTGAGGCTACAAAGAGTAGGGATTTCCATTGTTTGAGATAAGCCAGGAGAAGCTTACTGATATTGAGCATTCTTTTGAATCAATAAACGCCGTTCTCAGACATGCTCCTGGTCTAATGAATCCCTGCTCTGCTCTGATTCTACCAACAGCAAAGACCAATAATTCCTCGTCTGCTTCTGTTCCTGCTGCTTTTAATGAATATCATCCTGCATGGGAAACTGGATCTGCCAGCTAAACACATCACCTTTAAAGGATTAGTTCATTTCAGAATTCAAATTTCCTGATAATTTACTCACCCCCATGTCATCCAAGATGTTCATGTCTTTCTTTCTTCAGTCGAAAAGAAATTAAGGTTTTTGAGGAAAACATTCCAGGATTATTCTCCAGTGGACTTCAACAGTTACTAATGGGTTGAAGGTCCAAATGTCAGTTTCAGTGTAGCTTCAAAGAGCTCTACATGATCCCAGACGAGGAATAAGAGTCTTATCTATATAATATATACTTTTTAACCACAAATGCTCGTCTTGCACTGCACGGCGATGCGCCACGAAATGATTATGTAATCATTTTGGAAAGGTCACTGATGTAGGTGGAAGTACTGCGGTAGGGCCAAAAATCTCGTTTTCACCTCCAGCTTTAAAAACGTCTGACATCATTGTTTTACCTTTCTTTTTTTTTTCTGTATAGGACGTTTGGCTTAGTCTTTGCACATTTGCTTTGCAGATACTGGATCGGTACTTCCACCTACGTCACACGGGAGCTTTCCAACGTGATTACATAATGCGCATCACAGACCTAGTGCAAGCCGAGTATTTGTGGTTAAAAATATATAAATTTCATTACATAAGATCCTTATTCCTCATCTGGGATTGTGTAAACCCTTTGTAGCTGCACTGAAACTGCAAACCCGTTGTACCCCAGTGAACTCCATTATATGGAAAAAAAAATCCTGGAATGTTTTCCTCAAAAACCTTAATTTCTTTTTGACTGTAGAAAGAAAGACATAAACATCTTGGATGACATGGGGGTGAGTAAATTATCAGGAAATTTGAATTCTGAAGTGAAATAATCCTGAAGCACTTCTGCAAGATCTTTTTGTACACCTTTCACTCTTTGTCCGTTCTGAAAGTCAAGCCACCAGAATCCAGACTCATTGGAACCGACATGAGGGAATTTGAGAATTCATGAAGCTGCCAAGCTGGAAACCCAACAAAAGCAACCTTGGAAACCTCATTAAAAAAGCTACCTTTCCTTCTTCCTAATGCAGAGTTTCCTGTCTGCTGGAGCCTGAAGCTGATTTGATTGCTACTCATTCTGCACACATGCAGGTCAAATTGGAGTTTTTCGGTCAGCGTTTGATGCCTGACGATCATTATGAGAGACTGGGTTGAGGTTTCAATGATCTTTGAGCTGATGCTTTATTGGATGGAAACACCTTTAAATTTATACTCTGTGGCCTAGCTGAAAATACTTGTGCAATGTAATTGTGCAAACACTGTTGTCTAAATTTTGCAATTCTGTTTTTTTTTTCTTCCTTTTTTGACACTGTACGGTTTGTTCCTCTCAGTAGCGAAAACAAAATCTGCAGTGGTAATACAAGGAGCCACTGAAATATTATTTTAAACAATTGGGGCCAAAACTTTCGCAAGATACTGTTTTGTTAATCCAAACAGACACACTTGTTCACATTTCACACTGGGCCCCTGTTTTTACAAAACTAACATTCAGCAACAAATACGCGTCACTGCCAACAGAAACTTGGAAAACATGGAGACACGGGTGGATGCATTTGATTTTGGATGGAGTTTTGTCCATGGATGTGTGTAGAGCTGGAAAAACAGCTAACTGTGGCCCAAATCTCCACATACTAAATAACAGTAGGGCGAAGTCTTGTGTGTAAATTATATGCAGATCATTGCGAGCTACAGAACTGGAAATGTAATTTTTTACATTCATCTGTACATGTGCAAAGGTGCCAACTTTATTGTACTGTTTTCTCTTGACATGTGTTTTATCATTTAATACTATGTATCGATAAGTACCCTAATCCATCAGAAACAAAAACAATGTCAAAACTCAATGACAGTCACTAACAAATCTAGCACTATGAATCATTTTTGAAAGATAAAATATAACATAATTAACATAAACATAAATATTTAAGAATATAAATAATACCCTGATGATGATGAAGACAGCGGTTCTGCCAAGACCTCTAACTGTGTGACCTTTTCAGGACACCGCGGGAGGGCAGCACCCTTTTCCCCTGATCCAGGACCAGCATCTAAAAACGAGTCCAGACCTAAACCACCATTAGAACAAACCATACACCTGATCTGAAACAAAACATGATGGTATAGTCTCGTTTAGGGCCATGCTTCAGGACACCCTGTCAGATTGAATTCTGGGTCTATTGGCGGAAGTGTCCGACTGGAGCCGCAGGAGATTCATTATACACTCCTCAGACCAGACACATAAACAACCATGTATATGTTTGTCTATGTGGGTGGCTTGCACTGTGATCTTCAATCATTCTCTGATATTTTAAAAAGTACAGGCTAAAGCAGGATTCACAATCCCTCCCGAGTCGCCCGCCCACAGATGCTGATTTGATTGTAATCAAATTAGGCTGAGAGAATGAGTGGGATCCTTGTTTCTCTACTATTTGACAGTCTCTCCGTGGTGTTTTTATACATACCATATTTGTTATGTTTATACATACATGTTATGCTGCTTTATATTGCAAACTATTTTTATTTAAATTATCATAATAACACTGGTTTGTTATGGAAACTTGTTTCCGTTACTGAATAAAAAATAAAAAAGTTAATTGTGAGTTTATCTCACAATTCTGGCTTTTTTTCTCAGAATTGTGTGATATAAACACGCAATTGCAAATTATAAAGTTTGAACTGCGTGATATAAACTCGCAATTCTGAGAAAAAAAAGTCAGTCGTTTTGCCCCCTCAGAACTGGACTTTATAACTCGCAATTGCATTTATATCTCACAACTCTGAGGAAAAAAGTCAGAATTGCGAGATATAAACTCGCGATTGTGTGAAAAAAGTCAGAGTTGCGAGAAAAAGGCCAGAATTACAAGATATAAACTCGCAATTGCGAGAAAAAAGTCAGAATTACAAGAAAAAAGTCAGAATTGTGAGATATAAATTTGCAATTGCGAGAAAAAAGTCAGAATTGCGAAATATAAACTTGCAATTGCGAGAAAAAAAGTCAGAATTTGCGAAATATAAATTCGCAATTACGAGAAAAAAAGTCAGAATTGCGAGATATAAATTTGCAATTGCGAGAAAAAAAGTCCGAATTGTGAAATATAAACTTGCAATTGCGAGAAAAAAAGTCAGAATTTGCAAAATATAAATTCGCAATTACGAGAAAAAAAGTCAGAATTGCGAGATATAAATTTGCAATTGCGAGAAAAAAAGTCAGAATTGCGAAATATAAACTTGCAATTGCGAGAAAAAAAGTCAGAATTTGCTAAATATAAATTCGCAATTACGAGAAAAAAAGTCAGAATTGCGAGATATAAATTTGCAATTGCGAGAAAAAAGTCAGAATTGCAAAATATAAACTTGCAATTGCGAGAAAAAAAGTCAGAATTGCGAGATATAAACTCGCAATTGCGAGAAAAAAGTCAGAATTACGAGAAAAAAGTCAGAATTGCGAGATATAAACTCACAATTGCGAGAAAAAAGTCAGAATCACGAAATATAAACTCGCAATTGCGAGAAAAAAGCCAGAATTGTGAGAATTCTGGCTTTATAACTCCCAATTGAGCTTCATGCTAAAAACATTCTATCTTCATGCTGCAAAACAGTATGTTATGCTGCTTTATATTGCAAACTAGTATTATTTAATTTATTATCATCATAACACTGGTATGTTATGGAAGCATGTTTCTGCCATGAATAAAAAAAAAAAGACGGTAATTGCGACTTTTCATCTCACAATTCTGACTTTTTTATCGCAATTGCGAGTTTACATCTTGCAATTCGGACTTCTGAAAACATGTTAGCTTCATGCTAAATCATGCTAGCTTAATGCTAAAACATGCTCGTTTCATGCTAAATCATGTTAGCAATGTGACAACACATACTAGCAGCAACCCCAAGTACCCTAGCAACCAGATAACAAAACCCTAAGCACCACTCAAAGTGCCCTAGCAACCGCATAGCAACAACCATAGCAACAACCAGCGCAAGTACCACTACATATCTATCACTGGCAAAGCCTAGCAACTAGCTTAGGACATGCTAACAATGTGCTAAATCATGCTAGCAAAAAAATGCTAATAATACTAGCGACATGCTACATCATGATTGTAGCAATTTTTTACTTTGAGTAAAACCTTCAAACTTCAAGCTGTTGTACAATTTAGTCTTTTTATTATTATTATTCCGTAGCGGAAACAAGCTTCCATAAATTTGTAGCACAAATAGTTTGACCGTTGCTATTCTTCTCATTATTTACCTAGCGGCTAATGTCTCGCACATTCACAGAAAACACCTTTCTTCCACATTGCAAATTAAGGTAGAGCATGTTTGAATAGACACTGATATGTACAATATTAACATGATCAGCTTTCTAAAACCTACAAATACGAATAAGCTGATGCTGTAAATAGTTTTTGTTCTTCTTTTCTTGTCATTTTGGCTTATCTCCTCAGCGTGCCGTTCCTCCGTCTCCTCCACATGACCCGCGATTCTTCCTCTGTCAGGGTCAGAGAAACTCTGGTAATCACCCTGAGCCATGTTTCGTAAGAGCAGGAATCACAACAAAAAGTTCGGAGCATTTCATCTTCTGCAGTTCTTGAACAGAATGCCAATTTGAGTTTAGCAGGTTCACCAGTTCTCCAGTCATATTTACAAATCATTAAAGAAAGTAGAGTTAGGCTATTTTAAAAATGATAGGCCTATTCACGTGTTCAAAACCTTTTTCTTTCTTTAGAGAAACACAAAAGGAGATGTTTAGAAGAGTATCCGGGCTTAAAAGTGGATGATGAATTACAATGTCAAACTCCAAACTACCAGTATGGCTAAAGAAGACTTGGTATACAGTACATACTGCGGCAGATGGATTACTTTTTACTTGCTTGTTTTGTACTTTTTAGAGCCTGGCAATATAAATTACTGCCCAGATCTCATTTTGTGGAGGACAGAATGTCATACAGGTATAAAATGTCATGCAGGTCAGTACACGATGACAAAAATGTAATTTATAGAGTGAACTATTCCTTTAAAGTCTGAAACTGACTGATAATGTTCAGAGGCCATACACAAAAACTTTGCTATAATCAGTTCCAGTTGTTTTGTACCCCCATGCCCTCCTATAGATGATGGTTTATTTACATTGATTTATTTTGAAAAAAAAAAAAAAAAAAAAAACGGTTTCTTTTAAAAAGCATTGATTCATTTCAAAATAGCCTATTGAACAATGTATCGCATTGACAAAAGGAAATGCAATTAAACCTTTCCTCATCCTTCAGGCTCTCACCATGTTTTCCCTCATTTTTTCTCCCCACTTATCATTGGTAAAGACATTACAGCATTTGGATTGGATTTACTGAGAGAGATTAGAAGCAGACACAGCAAGAGCCCATCCTGAATGCTTGGCGTTCTGGGTAATGGATGGAAATTAGCGATGCCATCAGTTAAACAACCATTTGAATGCAAAACATACAGTCACGCAAGCTACTGCAGCTGCACACGTTATCTTTATCTTTGCATGTATTATATTGCTTGCACAGTATTTTAAAATGTAATTTAATTTATTATTATTTATTGAGCTGTTCGTCACCTTTTTTCTTAATCGATCCTCAAAAAAATATTTTTCAAAGTACATTTTAGCAGATAATACAATTTCAGTCTTTCTACTTCAAAATTTCATGTTTAATTCAATACTTTTGGACAGAAATAAGTGAAAATATCTTTAATTATTTATCTTTACTTACCATAAACCGTCTTTCACTCGATTCCATCCGAAGACGCGGAGAAAATGGCGGCTTCTCGCACCGGAGTCCTCAGTGCTGTTAACGTGACGTGCATGCTCTCCTTCACGTCTGCGTTCCCAACCCAGCACTGCTGGGTTAAGAATAAAAGGGATCTTCAACCCAAAATTGGGTTGAATTAACCCAGCGTCCTTACCCAGCAGTCTCAACCCAGCGGTTGGGTTGAAAAAACAACCCAGCATTTTTTAGAGTGTGTTTTGCGCCACTTCTTTGTAATTATTTATTAAACACACTAGCAATTTCTGAGTGAAAATAGTTTCATATCCTACATTTTTTGAGTGTAATATGATTCATTTGCTATATTCCAAGTCTTTCAAAGCTATACTTTGGAAGAAAGGACTTAAACTGATATTGATAATCTTCCTCTCTTTAACTGTAAAGAACCAGATCAGTCTAATTTGCGAATGAATCACTGAGACCAGATTTGTGAACTGAATCAACTCTCTCAAATGAATGATTCATCCCATGAACAGTGTTTTCAGTGAACAATGACTTTCACTCTGTAACTATATCGTACAACTTCAGAGATAAATCCACAGGTCATATGGACTACTTTTATGGTGCTTTTAGTTTGTTTTCTGAAGCTTGACAATCCCAGTCCACATATACTTTGGTTATGAGTGCCCAGGACATTCTTCACAAATTACATGTAAATGCATAAGCTATTCCTTTAATGCATATGTTTATCACTGTTCTCTTGACCCTGTTGTCATTTAAACTTTTTATTGCGTCAGTAATCCAGTGATGACGTAGGTATTACACACTAAAAATAGTTATTTTCTTAACACGAAATCTCGCTGAGTGCGTCTGTGCGCTGCTTCATTAAAACTCTATTACTGCTCAAACACACTTAACAGAAACGCAAGCACTCTAACACACTTAGGAATAAAGCTGAATGATGTGTACTTACATTTCTGAAAGAATCTTTACAACCCCATGTTTCTACACCTCTCACATTGTTTTGTTTGGAAGACACTAGAACACATACTGACAGGAGCTGAATGGAAGACGAATGCACGATTAAAGCCAGACAGAGAGAAAAACATATAGACAGGATCAGAGTAATGTAATAAGACCCTTGGTGCTCTTGAGATGGAAAGAGGGGAGAGAAAAAGCAGAAAACAAGTCAAACATATCCATCCATTCCTTGAACAAAACTATTCTGAATCAAAGTGAACATCTAGACAGACATGAGCTGATGAGAGAAAAACTGGCAGGGCGACGATGATGAAAATCACTGTAATAGCAGCAGAATGTTCTGCACTTTTGTAGCTTTACATTTTTTTCAGCTGGAGTCCATTTAGAATTTTAAGATAGATTAAGATTAAGGTTGTTGGGTTTATTTCTTTTAAAAGGTGCCCTAGAACCAATTTTTACAAGAAGTAATATAAAGGCAGGAACACACCAAGCCGACGGTCTGCCGTCGGGCAGTTTTTCTTCGTCAGCCGACTAAGTTTTCTCAGTGTGTTCCGCACCGTCGGCTGAAGTTGGTCCTCGTCTGCCTTTTTTTCGGTCGATTCGACATGTTAAATCGGCGTCGGAGGCCATTGGATCATTCTGATTGGCTGTTCAGCTACTGCCGCCTGCTGTTTCAGAAAGGCATTTCATCTCACGCAGGCGCAGAACTGATGTGCTGCTTGGCCGTTGGCTGTTTAGCGTCGGTTTGGTGTGTCAGGGCAACTTTGGACACAGATGCTGCCGACGTGAGCTAACCCCGCAGTCTGCTTTCGTTGCCACTAGTTCGTTGGCGTCTGCTTGGTGTGTTCTGGCCTTAAGTCTAAGGTGTCCCCTGAATGTGTCTGTGAAGTTTCAGCTCAAAATACCCCATAGATTTTTTTAAATGCCTATTTTGGGGCATCATTAACTATGCACCGATTCAGGCTGCGGCCCCTTTAAATCACGCGCTCCCTGCCCCCGAGCTCTTGACTATAATACTCTGTTGGAGAGATTTATAAAGAATGAAGTTGTGTTTATGAATTATACAGACTGCAAGTGTTTAATAATGAAAATAGCAACGACTCTCGTCTCCGTGAATACAGTAATAAACGATGGTAACTTTAACCTCATTTAACAGTACATTAGCAACATGCTAACGAAACATTTAGAAAGACAATTTACAAATATCACTAAAAATATCATGTAATCATGGATCATGTCAGTTATTATTGCTCCATCTGCCATTTTTCGCTGTTGTTATTGCTTTCTTACCTAGTCTGATGATTCAGATGTGCACAGATCCAGACGTTAATACTGGCTGCCCTTGTGTAATGCCTTGAACATGGGCTGGCATTATGCAAATATTGGGGTCATACATATTAATGATCCCGAATGTTACGTAACAGTCGGTGTTATGTTGAGATTCGCCTGTTCTTCGGAGGTCTTTTAAACAAATGAGATTTATATAAGAAGGAGGAAACAATAGTGTTTGAGACTCACTGTATGTCTTTTCCATGTACTGAACTCTTGTTATTCAACTATGCCGAGGTTAATTCAATTTCTGAATCTAGGACACCTTTAACTAAAAAAGGAATAGTTCTCCTAAAAAGAAAAATTCTGAACTCATAATGAAAGTGTTTAGAGAAGCTTTTTGGTTTTATTTGTGCTAGTGTGTTCAATTAAGAAATGGCACTTTTGAATGTGCCGCTCCAAGTTTGACATCATTGACCAGGGTTGCCAGGTCTGTGCAACAAAAATAGCCCAGTGCGATTTTCTCTGTCACAATTTTATCTTCTATGCAGATTATGTATGTCTAGGGGAATGAGGAGTGGTTTGGGGGTATTAAAGCGGCAAATTTGTATGTTTCTGTGGTGATCAACCCACTGGGGAAAAAAAAAGAAAAGAAATCAACCCGCGGCAACAATTTAAAGTCATTCAAGCTTTTTTAGGCATAAAGAATTTTTTTTTTCACAGGAAAAAAACATATGTCATTTTGATGATCAAAGATGAGTTTTAAAGGATTAGTTCACTTCAGAATGAAAATTTCCTGATAATTTACTCACCCCCATGTCATCCAAGATGTTTATGTCTTTCTTTCTTGAGTAGAAAAGAAATTAAGGTTTTTGAGGAAAACATTCCAGGATTTTTCTCCATATAGTGGACTTCAACAGTTACCAACGTGTTGAATGTCCAAATTGCAGTTTCAGTGCAGCTTCAAAAGGCTCTATTCAGATGAGGAATAAGGGTCTTATCTAGTGAAATGATTGGTCATTGTCTTAAAAAAATTAAAATGTTTATACTTTTTAACCACAAATGCTCGTCTTGCACTGCTCTACGATGCACTATGCATTACGTAATCATGTTGGAAAGGTCATGCGTGATATAGGCGGAAGTACCGAGTCACGCGTGACCTTTCCAACATGACTACGTAATGCATGAAGCATTGCAGAACTAGTGCAAGACGAGCATTTGTGGTTAAAAAGTATATAATTTTTTATTTAAAAAAAAAAAATGACCAATCATTTTGCTAGATAAGACCCTTATTGAATTTCCTCGTCTGGATAGAACCCTTTGAAGCTGCACTGAAACTGCAGTTTGGACAGTCATCCCTTTGAACCCCAGTGAAGTCCACTATACGGAGAAAAATCCTGGAATGTTTTCCTCAAAAACCTTAATTTCTTTTCGACTGAAGAAAGAAAGACATAAACATCTTGGATGACATGGGGGTGAGTAAATTATCAGGAAATTTTCATTCTGAAGTGAACTAATCAGGGTGAGTTTAAAAGTAGCCCAATTCCATGGGAAAACCACAGACTTGGCAACACTCTCATTGACTGCAAACGCTGCTGTCATGTGACCAGCCATAATTTCACATAGTAGATTTGAAAAGAGCAAGAAAAAAAACAGTTTTTCAGGATTTTTAAGGATAAGCTCGTCTCCTGAGAGTGTTCTCAACCTCAAATCAATTTCAGAATTTCAGAAATACGATTATGAAGGATCGCTCTGTATAGAAACATCTCATCTTGTTTGCCTTAGTTTTCCTTATGTCTCTCAGCTGCAGTCTTTACCTTGATTAGTGCTGTTTAACACTGCCACCTGGGTGAGTGAGTGAGTGAGTGTGTGTCTGTGCTGCGGTTACATCTCTCATCCTCTTCATTATATGCTCAGCGTCCTCAGGTTTCGCTCTAATTAAGATGTTATTTCCTCAGCACTGCCTGCACTGACAAAACACAAACAATAGGATGTTTATTCAAACACTCTCCCCTTTTTAAAACCTTGTATTTTGCTGAAGGGATACTTCAAATATCCTTAATTATCTGACCATATCTGATAAAGCCAAAGCAGCCCATGTCACTGGATCCCTTTAGTCACAATTACTGCAGTCCAGACTACAGCGCTGCTTTAATCACATTGACATTTTCTGGTAAATATTTTATGAAGTTAGACTGCACAGTATGTTCCAAAAGTATTCACCCTCTTCTAATGGATTTTATTGTTTTACTGTAAATATTAAGATGTAAATGTATCTCATCCAAATAACTTTAGTGGTGCCATCCTGGTTGTATGCATAGACCTTAGTTAGTTTAGAATGCCATTTTCGCAAATTACACCAATTTAACGCAGATGGAAATGAGTCTGTGAGGGATAGATTTTTATGGAGCTTTTGTCTACTGACAGGTTTTTTTTCAGAAAGATGTTTCGTCAGTTGAACAATCGGCATGTTGTTAAACAACAGTACAATTCATTGAACTGTATTATATCCATCACAGCCTTTTTTTCAAAATTAAATATGGCGCTACCCTGACTAAGGTCTATTGTGTTCTGAAAAGCCATGAATCATACTCAGTTCATTCTCGGTGTAATGGATGTAGGCCGGTAAGAGCTGTGCATGTAAACCTCACTCCCCTGATCTCAAGAGGTGCTCTAGTGAGAGATCCTAGAGACTGTGGTCTTTAGCCTCCTTGTTAGAGAGCCTGACTCCCATGCCAGGGACCAGGGTTCGAGTCTCACTTATAGAGAGTGGTTCAAAGGGGCCATTTTTCATGACACTGTTTTTGAATTTTTTTCATTTTTTTCATTTACACAACAACAGCAAGCTTTTGAAAATGGGTTTTAAAGTGCACGTTTTTGAAAACCATGATCATCTCCATGTAAACAACAAAAATGCACATGACGTCATGCGCATCACGAGTAAAGTCGACAAGCATGTAGTGTTTCTTTTCAAAGTGACATTGCCAGCTACTGAACTGGCATACATAATACGGCATTTGTTTTGACAGATCATGATTTCGTCTGTACGTGCAAAAACTTTTCCATTTTTAGTACATTATTGTTAGGGCTTGGTAAAAAATATCTGTTTCTCAATTTTAATCAATTCTCATTTTTACGAACCGATATCGATTCTTAAATCCCAAGAATCGATTAGTCTAGACTGTTTTCAGTTGATGAATAAGCAGAATATGTAGCGCCTCCCATCCAATAAATCACAATAATCTTTGTGCTTTGTTACTTTTGATATGAAGCAAAGTCTCAGATTTCAAATGACGTCCATCTTATTATGAGATTCAAAAAATAAATACCGTTTTGGCGCTGTTTAATGTGACGTGACGGATCGCTTTAGTGAACATCTTTTCCTCCGCTTTAAAGGTGCCCTAGATTATGTTTTTAAAATATGTAACATAAGTCTAAGGTGTCCCCTGAATGTGTCTGTTAAGTTTCAGCTCAAAATACCCCATAGATTTTTTTTTATTAATTTTTTTAACTGCCTATTTTGGGGCATCATAATAAACGCGCCGATTTATGCTGTGGCCCCTTTAAATCCCGTGGTCCACGCCCACAGAGATCACGCTTGCCTTAAAGGAACACTCCACTTTTTTTGAAAATAGGCTCATTTTCCAACTCCCCTAGAGTTAAACAGTTGATTTTTACCGTTTTCGAATCCATTCAGCCGATCTCCGGTTCTGGCGGTACCACTTTTAGCATAGCTTAGCATAGTTCATTGAATCTGATTAGACCGTTAGCATCGCACTTAAAAATGACCAAAGAGTTTTGATATTTTTCCTATGTAAAACTTGACTCTTCTGTAGTTAAATCTTGTACTAAGACCGACAGAAAATGAAAAGTTGCGATTTTCTAGGCTGATATGGCTAGGAACTATACTCTCATTCAGGCGTAATAATCAAGGAACTTTCCTGCCGCTCCATGGCTGCAGCAGTGCAATGATATTACGCAGCGCCTCTCACAAACGTCTCCATGGTTGCAAGGCACGTTCCCTGTGCAAGCAGGGGCTCACGGGCGCTGCGTAATATCATTGTCGTTTACGAATCGCCACGACACCTTACGTCAAGCATACTGTGGCAAAATTGGGCTAAAAATGTATAGTCTGAACCAAGCATAATATATAAACAATTATAATAGGAAAAATCATGTTTTGGAAGAAGAATCGATAATGTATTGATTCTATTAGGTATTGATTAACTAAAACTTTACCTTTAAAGGATTAGTTCAACTGTCATTTGGACCTTGAACTCGTTTGGAGCCCATTGAAGTCCATTATATGGAGAAAAATGGACATGGACATCTTGGATGACATGGGGGTGAGTAAATTATCAGGAAAAGTTTATTTAAAAGTGAACTAATCCTTTAATTAGGTTGCCATTAAAATCTGGCAACTGAACAACTGTGTCCCGATTTACCCCGACTTGCAAGTTTGAGCACACTTTTTCATGCATTTTACAATCATTTCCCAAGAGCCTCATTTACTGCTTTAATGTGGCTGCAGTGTGTGTTCCTCTAATAACTTTCAGTGCTGTGTGCGTGTTTCTGTGATTGCGTCTCTTAATTTGGCGTCTTTTTTTATTCTGTAATACATTTAAACATCTGAAGATAGTGGACACACACACAAATGCACACATTTAACAAGCTTAACAACCTGCGCTCATCCAATTTTTAGTCACACATCCAACGTTTATCATATTTTTCCCCCCTTCTTCTTTGATAATTTCCCTGTGGACTAATTGGACAGAGGAACAACAGCCCTGTAGTTTTGCTAGTTTATTGGACTTGACGAAGACTCAAAATAAGATACTGGATGGTGCACTGGACATCTTATTTATTTCACTGTAAAATTGACATTCGTGACCAGTTTATCTTAAAAATACAATGACAATGTTGCAGGCATCATGGCATACATTTATGCGACTGTATATTTTACATTTCATAACTCTATATATCATTAAAGTGTAAATACACCAACCTTTAAAAATTTAATTCAACATGCATAATGTATAATGAAACATAACTTTAATCAAGCATCACACTGTAATCAGATGATGCCCTTCCTTTGTTTCTCACCTTAAATTATGATTTGATAAGACTCAATATTCAGTGAGCTAAAGGGACCCGCTAGGCGTTAATGTCTTTGAGCGACTGCAGTTAAGCCAATCTCTTTTCATTTCAATCACACAGTGGATGATAATAGGTCTCATTGTACACAGAAGGATGATTTCATGTGTGACACGCTCTGGGTGGGAGATGTGTGATTGAGACCTTCGCTTTTGGCACATAAAGTTTTTTAGATTCAGATGTGCACAAATATGCAAAAAATAATTTTCAGCTCTCTACGCTTGAATGTACACCAGGGAGGCCTGAAGGGACAGCAATCCAGTCTAATTGGTAAATTCCACTAACTGCTGAATAACAGTTATCTAAGATAGAGAAGGAGATTATTCATGCATATAGATGTGGGCAGTGTGCACATTTAAAAATTACTTTTAGGTGGGTCAGGCACTAAAAAAATATTTAGACCTATAAATTTAAGGTTTATTTGAATTGCATATTAAATTTAGATTGATTTGGATTACACAGTTTTAACATAAACAACTAATAAACCTGTATCCACTGATCAGGCATCACATTATGACCACCTTCCTAATATTGTATTGGTCCCCCGTTTGCTGCCAAAACTGCCCTGACCCGTCAAGACATGGACTCCTCTAGACCCCTGAAGGTGTGACGTGGTATCTACACCAAGATGTTAGCAGCAAAGTCCTGTAAGTTGCGTGGTGGAGCCTCCATGGATCAGATTTGTTTGTTCAGCTCATCCCACAGATGCTCGATTAGATTGAGATCTGGAGATTTTGGAAGACAAGTCAACACCTCATTCTTGTTGTTGTGCTCCTCAAGCCATTCTTGAACCATTTTTGCTTTGTGGCAGGACGCATTATCCTGCTGAAAGAGGCCATAGCCACCAGGGCCCGGTTTTTCAAAAGTAATCCACTAGGATTTTGGATAACAGATTGGATCAAATCTTGAAAATGTGTTTTTCAAAAGAAAAAACAGATTACATAATCGGATTAGATCACATAATCCAATCTTGGTTTTGATCCGGATCAAACCTTTAGTTTGGGTTTTTCAGAACTTTTTTGTAGGATTTGGATCACTTTGATCCAAAAAAACAGGATTATCCTGATCCCAACAGGGGGTAGGATTTCAAGGTGGATTCCAGGAGGAAAATGTAGTAAAACTTTAAAACTAGTAAAAAAATACAACATTTTCATCATGTAATATACATACACATTTTTATCTTGCTCTTGATTAGTTTAACTGTTAAAGTAATAAATTAAATGCAGACATTATTCTACATATTTAACCTTTCAGTAACCTACTCTAAAGTAAAAAGAAATTGTGGTGCCATAAAACCATCCCTAAACAGCTGTAAATATCCAACAAAAATATATTTAATTCAAAACCCATATTCTTTCTATCAACATGTCCCTTTAGGGCTTCCATAGAGCACTGGAAATCCAGATTTGGTGATCCTGAAAAGTTCCTATCCGGATCAGACTGATCCAATCCGATGTTGCTTTAAAAAACTGGCTCCAAAAGTAAGCTGGATTACGTGATCACGGATCGCAAAAAAAGGATTACTAAATCCAGATCAATTTTATCCGGATTAAACCTTTTGAAAAACCGGGCCCTGGGAATTCCTTTCCATGAAAGGGTGTACATGGTCTGCTACAATGCTTAGGTAGGTGGTACGTGTCAAAGTAACAAACTGTGATGCACTGTGTTTTCTGACACCTTTCTATCAGAACCAGCATTAAAGGGTTAGTTCACCCAAAAATGAAAATTCTGTCATTTATTACTCACCCTCATGTCGTTCCACACCTGTAAGACCTTCGTTAATCTCCGTGAGGCCTCCATAGGGAGCAATGACATTTCCTCTCTCCAGATCCATAAAGGTGCTAAAAACATATTTAAATCAGTTCATGTGAGTACAGTGGTTCAATATTAATATTATAAAGCGACGAGAATACTTTTGGTGCGCCAAAAAAACCCCAAAATAACGACTTATATAGTGATGGCCGATTTCAAAACACTGCTTCAGGAAGCTTCAGATCATAATGAATCAGTGTGTCGAATCATGATTCGGATCGTGTGTCAAACCGTCAAACTGCTGAAATCACGTGACTTTGGCGCTCCGAAACGCTGATTCGACACACTGATTCATTTGTGCTCCGAAGCTTCCTGAATCAGTGTTTTGAAATCGGTCATCACTAAATAAGCGTTATTTTGTTTTTTTGGTGCATCAAAAATATTCTTGTCACTTTATAATATTAATATTGAACCACTGTACTCACATGAACCGATTTAAATATGTTTTTAGTACCTTGAGAGAGGAAATGTCATTGCTCCCTATGGAGGCCTCACAGAGATTAACGAAGGTCTTACGTGTGTGGAACGACATGAGGGTGAGTAATAAATGACAGAATTCTCATTTTTGGGTGAACTAATCCTTTAACTTCTTCAGCAATTTGAGCTACAGTAGCTCGTCTGTTGGATCGGATCACACGGACCAGCCTTCGCTCCCCACTTGCATCAATGAGCCCATGACCCTGTCGCCGGTTCACCACTGTTCCTTCTTTGGAGCACTTTTGATAGATACTGACCACTGCAGACCGGGAACACCCCACAAGAGCTGCAGTTTTGGAGATGCTCTGACCTAATCCATCACAAATTGTCAAACTCGCTCAAATCCTTACACTTGGCCATTTTTCCTGCTTCTAACATCAACTTTGAGGACAAAATGTTCACTTGCTGCCTAATATATCAGGTGCTGTGATGAAGAGATGATCAGTGTTATTCACTTCACCTGTCAGTGCTCATAAGGTTATGCCTGATCCGTGTATGCATCTAAATTTCATACGCAATCAGTATTATGCATTTATGAATTATGAAAAAGATGCTTCCTATTTTCCTATGTAGACTTTTGTAAGTTATTTTAATAAATGTGTTGCTAAATGACTAAATATACAAAAGTTCAATAGTGATCATTTTTTAACACAGAAAAAAAGTCCCCTCATGTCTATAGATAATTACAGTCCTGCCACTTCTGGTGTTATTTAGAAAAATATTATTTCTTGCATGTTTAGCCATAATCTTTTCACAAGAAATGCATAAAAAACAAACCAGCACAGCATTAGTATATATGTAAATTATGTTGTTTTGACTTTCTTTTTGTAGTGTTCATTGCTTTAGGGTAAGAATTAAAGCACACATTTGTGTTTCTTCTCACAGAGTGTTGTTCAGTTTCAGCCACTGCTGTGAAGTCTGTTGTCAGAATGTTTTTTAGTGAATTTCTTTATTGTGGTGCGGTTTGTTTAGCCGGCGGGGGTGTGATGATGATGAGAGCTCACACCCACAGTTTCTCAAATGTCATACCTTTTAAGCTTGTCTCTCTGTAAATACCTGGCGGTCTTCCAATCAAATAAAGTTTCTAATTTTTGTCTCTAAAGGAATTTGGTTTAGGAGCTGCATTTGTCCGTTTAAAGCAAAATGGTGTTATTTTTCTATGAAAATAGATTAATATATACAACTGAGCCCAAACATGGATGCAAACACCTGCACACACACACACACAAAATGAAATTATGGATATTACATTATTTCATTCTGGAGGCATTGGTTATTTCCCAAAGGACTTGTTTGAAATATCAACTTGAAATGCTTTTTAAAAAAAAAAAGGCTAAACAAAAAGAATTTAATTTGAAAATATATACACCACTGATTTATTGGATTCTTCTCAACCTGTTCACAAATGCAGATGCAAAATGGGCTCTAAGACACAATCCTGAATTATTAACTTTCCATTTTGTATTTTCCATTTCATTGCTTTTCAATTTATTCCTTATGGTATAAAGGTTTTCCAGGTCTAACCCTCCTTCTCATTACGGCCCAATACCTTTGTCGAGTGACCCAAGAACGAGCAGTCGGCTCTTGATCGTCCACAGGCTACTTGAAAACCACAGAGAAAATTGCAGGGTCATTACAGCGCTCGGGGCTCATGGGGAATGAAACGGTTTAAAGGTTTTGCGTGTCAAGTGATTCAAAGTCTACCTCAAACCTGCAGATTCTGTCATCGCAGAGAGTTATTGACCACACATGGACAACAAACTCTTTTTCTTCTGGTTTTAGTTAATCATATTCACAGAGATTTAAATAAAGAACAACTTGAGCCCTGAGGTTTGTTTTGACATTATTATTAGTGACAGTACAATTAAAGACAGTTGCGTACTGTTAAAGATCAGCTATGGTGATCTTCACAGTGGTTTTTAAAACAAAACTACACGCTATCAGAACACGTCCTTCATCTGGAGTCCAAATTTATTATCTTAGCAGACATTTAGTACATCATAGGGAAGCTAAAGATGTACATGATCGTTCAAACAAAAAAAAATAAAGAAGTCCCTTATGTTCACCAAAGATGATAAAAATACAGTAATATTGTGAAATAAATAATCATTTAATTTATTCCTATATCTTCAGCATCATTACTCCAGTCTTCAGTGTCACATGATCCTTCAGAAATCATTCTGATATGATGATTTACATTTATTACATTTATGATGAAACATTTATTATTGCTATCAGTGTTGTAAACGTGATTTTTTTTTAATAGGATTCTTTACTTTAAAGTTCAAAAGAACAGCATTTATTTAAAATAGAAGTATTTTGTGACATGTAAAAGTCTTTATTGACACTTTTGATTTATTTTGACACAAATTAAGATATTTTTGTTAAAATCCGATAGCTCAGTGAGGCCTGCATTGCCAGCAAGATCATTTTTCAACGCCCAGAAAGCTACTAAAGACGTATTTAAAACAGTTCATGTGAGTTCAGTGGTTCAACCTTAATATTTTGTAGGGCTGAGCAAATACGGGTAGAACTCTTTACTGCTCTAGTACTTCAGAAATCCCTATTAAACATGGCACAATGGCCTTCATCATCTGGTGCGAGGGATTCTTCAATATGCTGATTGAGGACTGTTGGGACACTCCAGGATGCTTCTGTCTGGAGAGACAGAGTCGTTTACACGTCAATGACTTTCAACTACATGCTATTTATCTACTAGTGTTTTCTAACATGTAACTATGTCATGTTTTGTTTCATTTGACAGCTTATAAACTGAACTGAATGGTACTTAATGGAGACATTAAAGTATCCTAATGTACAAAGATATTGCTTAAACATGCACTGTTAATGTATGTTAATGTAGGCTACTTCTCTCCAGCACCCATTTGCCATATCTTTTGGTTTCCTCTCACTTGGTTTTGGTGTTTGTATTCCACTCATATATGACAATGCTTTGCTCAGGGTATAAGAAGGAAAGGTAACTGATGTACTGGGAGAAAGGCTTTAACCCTGCCACTCCTGCACACCGATGCGTAACCTCTGAATACAAGAAAGGCGTTTAGGTTTTGCGAATCTTTCCTTTTGTAACTGATAATGTTGAAAGCTAAATTGATTATTTCGTTATCTAAACATTCAGGTTAAATCCTACGTTTTCCTATCAGTTCTAAGAAAGACTTTTACCTTTAATGAATAAGATGTAAAAATGAATGGAGTAAGATTAATTATATTGGAGTCAGATATTTAACTGAAATATGCACTTTTTGTTACCGATTATTGGTTCAAAATAGCAGCGTAAGCTTCCAGCCTTAAAATTATAAAGCAACAAGAGTACTTTTTGTTCACAAAAAAACAAAATAACGACTTTATTCAACAATATCTAGTAATGGGTGATCTCGAAACACTGCTTCATGAAGCTTCGAAGCCTTTGTTTCAAATCAGTGGTTTGGAGCGTCAAAATTACGTAAACGAGGCTTCGTCATAAGTGTTTTGAAATTTCAAATGTTCACGTGACTTTAGCAGTTTGATACACGCTCCGAAATACTGATTCAAAACAAAAGATTCGAAGCTTCATGAAGCAGTGTTTTGAAATCGCCCATCACTAGATATTGTGGAATAAAGTCATTATTTTGTTTTTGTTTGTATTCTCATCACTTTTAAACAACATGTCATTTTTAGTCACATGAACTGTTTTAAATATATCTGTAGTAGCTTTCTGGGCATTGAAAAAGGAAATGACCGTGCTGTCAATGCAGGCCTCACTGAGCCATCGGATTTGATCCAAAATATCTTAATTTGTGTTCTGAAGATGAACGAATGTTTTACGGGTGTGGAACGACATGATGTTGAGTAATTAATGACACTATTTTCATTTTTGGGTGAACTAACCCTTTAATGCATCCTTGTTGAATCAAAGTATTAAAACAATAAAATCTTATTGACCCCAATCTTTTGAGATACTGCAGAATGAGAACAAAGAGAGATCTTCAAAGTGCCAAAAGAACAGATGTGATTGAGATCACAGAACTAATTATGATAAAGAAACAAATAAAAGTGGGAAGGCAAACGTACCTCAAGAAACAAAATGTTTAATCACTCAAAATGAACTCATCTAACCTTGAGAAGTTAAAAACTCAGAGCCCAAGAGTTAGCTTGTTTTTTTTCCCCCCAGACACTTTGAGTTTGTCACAGCCATGAATCATGATTTTCTAAAAGCTATTTCTTGTCATAAACAAGTCTTTATGTATATTTTAGAGCGTGGGATATTTTCTTTCTATAGAGCATTTTATTGGACAGAAATATAGATTAACCTGTTTAGTTTTTTTTTATTATTCAATTCTGTCAGTGTTAAAGGATTAGTTCACTTTCAAATTAAAAATTTCCTGATAATTTACTCACCCCCCATGTCATCCAAGATGTTCATGTCTTTCTTTCTTCAGTCGAAAAGAAATTAAGGTTTTTGATGAAAACATTCCAGTATTTTTCTCCATATAGTGGACTTCAATGGAGCCCAAATGGTTGAAGGTCAAAATTACAGTTTACAGCGATCCCAGATGAGAAATAAGGGTCTTATCTAGAGAAACTATCGCTCATTATATATATATATATATATATATATATATATATATATATATATATATATACAGGTATATATTTATATTTATATACATTAAATGCTCATCTTGAACTAGCTCTTCTTCTTCTTCTTCTTCTTCTTCTTCTTCTTCTCTATTTGAATTCCAGCAGTGTAGACGCTGCTAAGTTTATTACTGCCCTCCACAGGTCAAAGTTTTAACTAACTGTTATATACTTGCACTAGCATATTGTATATGACAATTTAGTTCAAACTTTGACCTGAGGAGGGCAGTAATACACTTAGCAGTGTCTACACTGCCGGAATTCAAATAGAGAAGAAGAAGAGAGCTAGTTCAAGATGAGCATTTATGGTTAAAACTTGAAACTTTTTTAGAAAATGTGTGATGGTTTCTCTAGATAAGACCCTTATTTCTCATCTGGGATCGCTGTAAACTGTAATTTTGACATTCAAACGTTTGGGCTCCATTGAAGTCCACTATATGGAGAGAAATCCTGGAATGTTTTCATCAAAAACCTTAATTTCTTTTAGACTGACGAAAGAAGGATATGAACATCTTGGATGACATGGAGGCGAGTAAATTATTAGGAAATTTTAATTTGAAAGTGAACTAATCCTTTAAGGATTACATTAACATATAAATGATCTTAAAGCTGACACATAAACTAAAGGTCCAATTTTGAGTGCATGGGTCTTTCACGTGAAAATGTAACCTGTGACTGAAAAACAGCTTCAGTGGTGAAGTTGGTTGTTCCAGCCGTTGGATGGGATCTTCATCCGTTGGGATGTTTTAAGAACACTCAGCAAAGTACTTAGAAGGAACGACAGAGTGACACTCCTTCACCAGCACCACTGCCAACCTGAAGCACATAAATACACATGTACTAGAGCTCAGAGCTGCGGGTCAATCGCAGGAACAATCACGGAGTTCATACTCACATCTTATTGAGGAATCTCTTCTTGGGATTGAAGCCACTGCTGGAAACAAGATATTGGGGTTGAATCTGCAACTGATCGTATGTGCATTTGCGCATTTGGTTTTGAGTGCTTGAAACTTACAATTTGCCGTGGCTTCCCGCCAAAGTCTTCAGGCAAGCGATGTCATCAGTGATGTCATCGTTGATGAGAGCTGTCAAGATAAAAGAAAGACATAGCTTGAATATATATGTATTTGTTCGGGAATTTGAGGAATATTTGTTCTCCGCTCACCGCTGCACTCCAGACCACAAAGGTTTAGCGATCCGCTCGATCCGGAATCACAAGCCACGCGATCGCTCAGCTGGAAGATTCCCAACAGGTTCCATGCGATGACATCTTCACGTTCCTCCTCTGAGCTGTCTCCGGAGCTGTCCTCCTCGGACAACGCCTCCGAACCGCTTCCAGACGAGTCAACGGGGACCTTTTCTGGGAACAGTATCTCAAAGGACTTGCCCTCAGGGACAGATCTTCCACGTCTTCCCTTGGGATGACTTTGTGGTTGAACAGGGATTATGTGTTCATCTTTCATTTTCTCATCATCTTCTTCCATTGCTGGTGGTTTTTCGTCTTTTGGCTTGGGAGGAATTTGGAACGGGGGTCTGATCTCATCTTGGTTGATCTGGACGCTGGTGACGAGGCTGGTGTTGAAGCTGGAAGTGTTTTCCACATTACAAACAACTAAAACAGAGAGAAGAAAATCATTTGTGGACACTTGATTATGTAAAACTGTGAATGGGATTTAAAGGGTTAGTTCACCCAAAAATGAAAATTATTAATTATTAATTACTGTCATTAATTACTCACCCTCATGTCGTTCCACACCCGTAAGACCTTCGTTCAACTTCAGAACACAAATTAAGATATTTTTGATGAAATTCAATGGCTCAGTGAGCCCTGCATTCACAGCAATGACATTTCCTCTATTAAGATCCATTAAGGTACTAAAAACATATTTAAATCAGTTCATGTGAGTTCAGTGGTTTTACCTTAATATTATAAAGCGACGAGATGGTCGATTTCAAAACACTGTTTCATGAAGCTTCTGAGCTTTACGAATCTAATCAGTGGTTTGGAGCGCCAAAGTCACGCGATTTCAGCATTTTGGCTTTTTGATACGCAATTCGAATGACTCATTTGAATCAAAAGATTCATAACGCTATGAAGCAGTGTTTTGAAATCGGATATTGTTAAAAAGGTTATTATTTTGGTTTTTTTTTGGTGCATAAAAAGTATTCTCATCGCTTTATAAAATTAATATTGAACCACTGTACTCACATGAACTGATTTAAATATGTTTTTAGTTCATTAATGGATCTTGAGAGAGGAAATGTCATTGCTGGCTATGAAGGCCTCACGGAGCCATCGGATTTCATCATAAATATCTTAATTTGTGTTCTGAAGATTAATGAAGGTCTTACTGGTGTGGAACGACATGAGAGTTTGTAATAAATAACATTATTTTAATTTTTTGGGTGAACTAACCCTTTAAAAGTTTTTCTGTGTTGTGATATTTGGTAATTTTTAGCAGAAAGAGTCACTCACGTCTAGCGATGAGTTTGTCCACGGTTGTTGTGTCTCCCATGGCCCTAATCTGCTGAATCTGAGCCGTCTCCAGCTGCTCCTTCAGCTCACATTTACTCAGAATCCGTCCCTCAGTCACACTGAACACCAGCAGAACCAGAGCCAACGCTGCCAACATCTTCAGTGAGAAAACGCTGTGGATCAAACATGAGACAATCAATGCACAGCAAAATCTCCAGTGTTAAATGAACTCTCCTGGGAGTAAATGTGAGACCATACTGTGTGTTAAAATAAGAGTGTTAAATTAACACTGAAGCAGTGTAAAAGTCAATGAGATAATTAAGTGATTAATTGAGTGATGATTGACCATTATTGAAGATACCTTAAAAAAGACAACTTTTGCAAAATCCTTCAGGTTATCTTTAAGAAGCAGATCTTGTGCTGTAGAATCACAGTTCTGCTGTAATCAATAATGTAAATCTAACTCAGAGATTGGGCTCTAAATGAGTTCAGTGATTCATGTCAAATAATGATTATGTGAAAACACCTTATCTTTTCTCTTTGCTTGTCTGGCTGTTATAAATCAGTTACAACAGCCCAAACAAAATATAATATTAAAAAGTCAAGAGACAAGAGCCCAACTAAAGCAAACCCTGATCTCAATGATGGCAACTGTGATTTTCTCCTGATTTTCTGCTTGTTATCATCAGGTGTCTTCAATAGTGGTCAATTATCATTCAGTTAATCACTTAATTATCTCATTAACTTTAACACTGCTTCAGTTTTCATTTAACAATCTTGAGTATGGTCACACATATACTGCCAGGAGAGTTAATTTAACACTAGAGTTTTTGCTGTGTGGATACAGAAACTACAGAAATTCATGTCTATAAAAAAAAGGTTTCTGTAATCTTTAATTAAAATCCTCTTCAACAATCCGCTTTCACAAAAACGATCCTTTTCCTTGCTGATGAACAATAAAAATCACTGACGGCCAATAAGAATGACAAGAGGATTTAAAGCGGCAAACGACTGCAGACGATAGCGATAAAATTATAGTTCTAAAAATGATTCTAAATATAGGTTAAATGAATAGCTGAGTCCACACACAACTATAATCATAACAGCAAAGAGGAACGACATCGATGGAATGACTTTCAGAACTTTTTTCTGATTGGCTGTCAATGTTTTTATCATTCATCAGCTGGAAACAATCGTCCTGAAAGTGATTCTAACGACGTGGTTCCTCCGTTTCGTTATCTTTATAGTTGTTGTGAGGATTCTGCTGTTCTTTTATACTTATAACTACATTGTTATTGTTATAGTTACCATATTTGGTGTAAACAGGCATTTAAATCACATTGGTTGCAAATACAATGTCACACATTGACAATGAAAAAAGATGAATGTCCCAATTAACAACAACAATCAAATACGTCAAGATTTTCTGTTTATTCCTGTTTCTCCCTCTCATTTGTTTTCAGTCAAATCAAGACCAGAAAAGGACTGAGTGTGTCTGAGAAGAGATAAAAGGAAACCATGCTGAGTGGGCAGATGTTTATGTGCCCAAAAGATGTAAGACACATTTGTAAGGAGAGAAAGAAGCATGACAATTGCAGCCCCTGTCAAAGAAACACGCCGGGTGACACTTTCCTCTGTTTCAGCCTCAAATTAAGTCACTTTGTGCAGAGAAAACACTTTAAAAATTAGCTCCACTTGACACATTAGCGCTCCAAATCTTTTTTAAGATGCAGAGACGAGACCATTTAGAAAGAAGCTACTTTAAAGTATGTTACATAAACCTTCCTGAATCAAAACAAACTAAACCTAGTACATGAGGACAGCCAGAGCCTGTCAGGCATAATTAATCATGTTTTTTTCTTTTTCAAACATCAAATGTTCAAGCATGAAAAGTAGAGTTACTCTAACCTTACCAGAGGATTTGTTGAGAAGATGCTTGTTGGAGATTCCTCACTGGTTTGCAGGTAGTTCTTATATACGTAGCAGTGACCTGTAATCATATCAGTACTGTACGCTGGTCACACCAAGACCAATATTTAGGACAGGCAGGTCAGCCTCTGTGACAAAAGCTTCATTCTTTACTAGTTGTTTTTTTACCTTTGGTTTTCCTTCAGTTTTGTAACCCTGACAGTGTACTTAAGGGGTGTTTAAATACTCCACATTTTTAAACTCTTATTGTCACCTGATAAGAGCCACATAGTCGCGCAGTGACGTGGGTTATTCAAATAAAGAAACACTAATGCAGAGTGTCAATAATGGCACCGCAGCAAACACACTTCTGAATCAACTAAATATATAAGTGACATTTTCCTTCGCTGAGTGTTTTGGTACAATGCAAACCACAGAACTGAACTGTTATACTTTTAGTTTTACTGCCTCTAACATTTACAAATCCCTCCTTGTGACAACAGTACAGCATTAAAGAGGCTTTCGTAAAGATGTTATCTGGCCCTGGAATGTTTTTGAACCATTTACACTGCTGAAATACTGATCGGGGAGTCCCAAATAACTCATTTGATTTTGTTTTGCACTATAGTTATTGTTGTTCAAGAGCACAAAAGCTTCCCAGATAACAAGCAACCATTGAAACAATGTTAAATCAATGTTAATGCATCAACGTTAACTGCACTGAGCATTGTAAAGAGTACCTGAAAACCATACTTGAGTAAAAGTACAGATACCTTACATCGAAAATGACTCCATTACAAGCTACAAGTCACCAATTCCAGTTTGACTTGAGTAAAAGTCTTAAAGTATCTGATTTGAACAGTACTTAAGTGTTTTACTAGGCTCAGAGATGCACTAGTCCTGAGAGACTGCCAGTGAAAATAAGAAACAATTGATTTGTAAGATGAGAAATCAAGTTTATTTTCTAAAATCAAAATCAAGGTTGACACAACGACCTTTTAAACGCCTACAAACTCTCAAGTCTCATTTAAACTCAAGTGGCCATAAGTAAACCAATATACTTCAAAACGGTCTTGTCAATATAGCGGACAATATCTTAGATACTCAGTACAACTACAACGTAGCTAAAAAAATACTTAAGTACAGAAACTAATTACATTTACTCAAATACTTTAAACCTCTGGCATTGTCAACATCACTTTTGCACTCGCAATTAATACTGAAAAAATGTTGAAATTTAATTTAAAGCTGCAGTCCGCAACTTTTTTGGGTTAAAAATGATCCAAAATCAATTTTTGAGCGAGTACATAACCAGCCAGTGTTCAAAACTATCTCATTATCTCATCTCGATTCTCAACGGTAAGCTTGTAATAATGTTTTATAATAAGAGCGACAGGGTGGATTTCTGCGGGAAATTTGAGCATGCAGCGTTTCCTCTGTGCGTCATTACGTCACATCCGTAAACAGAAAGGAAGGAGTCCAGGCTAGTCGGTTTTCTCACGTGAGGACGCTGTAGGGGATCATTTATAGCCTTTTCTCACAGCAGCTGAAATAATTAAACTTATCATTTTGATGGCGGATTGTAATCCAGAAAGATACAAATAACAATCATCAGTGACAGCAGGAGATTCACCCGTAGTCAAAAAGCAAAAGACTTCGGACTGTGGAGTGGCTTCAGAAATTGAAATCTACAGGTAACGCTAATATACACATAGTCACGCAATGCTGATGTTGTTAACAATAACGATTTGAGAACAATATAACAGTAATAATAATTTGCACGGTTTGGCATGATCCGAGCTAATCGATCATTAGATTTAATCATCATTGGCAGCGTGATTTATTGTAGGCCTAATGCTTTTTTCCTCAGTTGGTCAGAACAAAAGTGGCAGACATGTTACTTGTTCAGATGATATTTTCCAGAGAAAATTCTTATATTGGTCATACTTTCGAGACGTAGAATCTGTGATTCTAAAGTTCAGTATCCACACCGGTGCGGTGACTGACAGCAAACATTAGATACATCCGCGCTGACGCACGTACAGATAGCTGCTCCGCATATGACTGCAATCGCAGGTTTCAAACAGAGATGGCGACAAAGAAGAAAAATCACGGACTGCAGCTTTAAAAAAAACAATGGTAATGGCACTTAATCAATGTTACAGTGTGATGTTTGTTCAACAGCATGTTTGCACTTTCAAAAAATGAAACACAAGAACTACAACTAACTTCCAGCCACAGCCTTAGATGAAATCAACTGAAAAGACATTAAATCTCTCTAATTACTAATCAGACTGACTTTATTTCTGTCATTAGTCTATAGTTCTTTTTGGGGATTAACAGGTTTAGATGTTGGTGTTTTATTGAAAATGTTCGGTCACCATTATTGAGATCAGTATTTCATTTAATTGGTCAGTTTGACTCTTTGCTTTTTAGATTAGTTTGTGTTCTTTGTAACAGTGTTTACAGAAATTTAACTATACAATTTGTTACAAAGTAGACCATAAACAAAGATGGTCAGGTAATATAGTTTTCATCATCATACATTCTGATTCAGTTTGTGAATTTGAATTGAGGCATTGAGGATTTGGAATTACAATGCAAATTTCAAAGAAAATAGAATTAAAATTCAATTCAAAGAATTTCATATACCCATAACTACAAACCCAGTTTGTTAAGACTAAATGTTGGCTTGTTTTACTCATTTGAAATGTGTAAAAAGCCATTTAAGATTTATAAACCTGACAGAACAGGAATAACTATTGCTGAATAACCTGACTGTCCTTGCTACAATAAACTTGACAAATTTCTAATGCCAAACCTGCAGCATACATGACTTGACATAATATTTTTCTGCATTATTATTTGAGCACACAGAGTTTACCTCTATCAAACTGAACATCAGTCGATGCTTAGCAGACACAGGGTTGACGCCTACAGACTTTGTAAGCAAATGTCAAATTTAACAACCTTCATCTGTCACCTACATACTTGGGTGAGCGAGACCTTAGCTGTTTTTTTCTCTCTTGTCTGACCAGAAAGTAGATGATTTGGACATACATTTTGGAAGTGCTTTTAAACTCTGATCTATTTAGTATCGTAGGGGGCCATGTCAACTCTTGCATTTTGAGTGGATTTATTCATAAGATAAGCACGCTGGGCCATTCAGATGATGGATAACGCATGTGTTTTCTGAGTGTGAAGGCAATTCCTCCATCCGAACACATCTCATTCAAATCTGATTTGATCATTAGGTCGTTCATTGTGTCTTGTGCTCAAAGTGACCTTGTGTTGAACATAAACCTTGTTGAATCCTCTAGTGGATGAAGAGAAGTAGATTTTCCATTAGCAGAAAGAAAAACAGTGCTTGCAAGCTAGCTAAAAAAGTTGAAATTTCAGGTCATTTTAGGTTTTAGGCTTTGGTTCTGAGTGAATTAAATGTTGAGGAGTAAGTAGGCTCACTAAAAACTGCAGGGCAACTCACTTTACTTCATATTTCATTAGCAATCCAGCAGCTCAACTATTTTTAAAAAGGTGTAGCTTTTCCAATAACAAGCTACTTTTTTAATGAGTTGCAGAGTAGTAGCTTCGCATGGTATCACAAACTGAAAAATATTCTTGTAAAATGCAATCTCTCTCTCTCAAAAGGAACATTGGGGAATCCGTTTCATATAGGCTATGTTTGACAGTTCATGTAAATGAATTATTTAAAAAAAAACTGTGCTTGAGCAAAGAAGTGCTTGCATGGCATTTTTACTTTGAGTCTTGGTTTTTACAGCAAAATATTTCAATGCTGCGGTCTGTCACTGTTTTCAGCTCAGTTATAAAAGTTACCGTTTTTATAGTTCAATTATTTGTATTTAATGTATGTTTTTCTGTTCAATGTTAATTCTATCACCCTAGTTTACTTGTATTTTGTTCTAATTCAATTATATATATTTGGCTATAATATCAACATTTAGGTCTTTTAAAAGATATTGTAACAACTTACAGTTTCCTGTCGGCCGATGAAGAGAATCATATATGACTCCATCTTTTCTGAGTAAATGCAGAGATAGAGGTTAAATTGATGCAAAAGACAAAAGACCAAACACAATTCTGTATGCAAATGGACTCGGAATGTAAATGTTATAGTGACGGCATGATTGTCAGTCAGATTTTAAATGCAAGAATGCTATTAAAGCGAAATGATGCACTATAACACATGCAGTCAACCGTGTAGTGTGTGACCGTTATAAGGTTATTTTGTCATGAGAGCCTCTCCCCCTCCACTACACAATTAAAGCTGTGACAGTTGAGTACCTATGAAGCCTAACATTCCACACCTAGTTAATTAAATGCATCTTCTGGGTATCTAAAGTGCACATTTTTTCAGTGTGAACACACTATTCACACTATTTATACTACAAAACAGCATAGAATAGTGCATAAGTATGCAAATTAGGATGAAATTAGGAAGCTTAAATTTCTGCTTGTGGTCAATAATCTTAAACCTCATCTATGATTACTAAAATGACACATTTAAACATTTTTTCCTGTGAAAAAAATGCTTCATGCCCAAAAATAGCTTGAATGTAACTCTACACCCTTGCCTCATTTAGTATACGTGGATCTATGAATATGCTAATTAGCCCCACCTCCACATATAAGCTTAAGATCCACTTGGTTAACTTACTGAGGTAAACGCTGCACAATGGTATCATTTTTTACAACGTGGGACACATGACAGTAACTAATATGATTAGCTTTTGGCTTGACTCTGTTATCAAACAGCTGCTAATAATATGTTGCTAATGTTACATAAACCATGTCAAACAGCTACCTTCTTAAAATCAGCATCCTTAGAAATGCTTTTAACTACTCAGAACGCCAGAGGAGAAAGACAGTTCGTCATAACATCATAATATACATCATACACTCGCTATGTTGCTAAATCTACACGATTTTTCATATCAACAGAAAAATATACCAGGATAATTTGGCTTCTCAAGACTTTCCTGCTTCAGAGCGGTCATAGTTAATGATAACATCAACGTGATTGGTTTTAAGGTAGTTTGTGACGTAAGAAACACCAGCAATTTCAAACCGCGGGTCTGAGACTGTCTTGTTTCATTGCAGTTTTAAAGAGAAAATACTCCGCAATGGTGTTGACTGATGAATTTTTTCACATGGTTTGTCTTGAAGCATATTTAAACCCCACATAGACATTTAAACAACATTAAAAACTTGATTTTCACCACAGGAGGACTTCAATTAAATTAATTAAGTCCAACTAAGGCTGAAAATTAAGTTTTAATGAATCTGCACGTTATGCAGAGATTGCACAAGTCTTGATTTAAAATAATTTGATGTGTTAATCAAAAAGAAACAAATGTATGAAATTTGAGTAAATCAAAGAAACTTATTTTTAGCTATACTGAGTGAGCTGACCTTTTGAAGCTCTGTATGTTCAAGGCTTGATTTACTGTGTAATTTATCACTCTTCAGTGTGTGTGTGTGTGTGTGTGTGTGTGTGTGTGTGTGTGTGTAAAAGTTCTTGTAATTGAGGTTCAGTAAGGGTTGACAGAGAGCAATGTTAATCCCACACACACAGAAGCACAAAAGAACACTTGACATTTTCAAGCAGGAGGATTACTCACCAATTCAATTATATCTCTTGGTATCTCCTCATTTCTCTCTGTTCTTCTTAAAGCCTGTACAGTTTATAAACAGCCCTGGTGTAGGAACAATCCAGTCTTCTTGACGCTCTACAACTTATCAAAAAACCTAAACTCTCTCCACTGAGGCCTTGAGATCCTTGTGTGTGGATCAGTTTTTGCCTGACTAAAAGTGCCCACTGAGGTAGTAAAGCTACACTGTGTGGATCAGCCAACAGTCCTCAAAAGGATGAAAGATTAGTAATTATGTAAAATAATATCTTAATGAGAATGTAATGCAGAAATTGTCCTGTGAGAGTTACATTTAGATGGAAAACAATATACAGAAACAGTTCATGACAAATCTTGAATTTTAAAAAGCAAAACAGAGCACAACGCATGTGTCTCAAGAGCTTCAAGTCTTTACATTTTTTTTAAAAAACACATGGCACTCATGGTGCGACATAAGATGTCACACAATGACCAAAGACGTCCATGTATGCCTGCAGAGATTAATTAAAAACAACAATAATTTAAATAATAAAGCAATTTAATAAGATAATGATAAATATTATCAATTAAATATTCAATATTTAATATCAATTAAATAAGCCCCCGATATATAGGAAACACCTAGGTTGATAAAATATACAGAGTAATTAAATAATAAAAATATAATATATAAATATATATTATACATACATTTTAAATTACACATCATGCCAACTCTCAAAATGATTTTAGCATGGTAATGAATATGGTAATGTTAATGTATTTGGTGTTGATGGACTAGATCTGCTGTGAGCATGTAAGACATGCTGCTGCTGCTGCTGCATAAATAGACACAAATAAATCCTGTATCAGATCTAGGCAGGTGGAGCTGGGGAGGTGGAGGGGTTCAGAGGATATCTGATAGCCCACAGCAAACACTGTATTCCATTTAAATGTTGAGCAAGTGCAAATCCTCTTTTGACGTAAAAAAAAAAAAATACTGTCAGGATTTACTAAAGACATGTAGTGCAAAATTAGTGCTGAAAAGGTGTGGACTGAGTTGTTTTTGTGGCTGCCCTTATTGCATATGCATTTGTAGGAGTTTCCCTTTCAGATGCAAAATGTATGGGAGGATTTAAATGAATCACGCATTTAACCCTTTCGAGCGTGAGTTTACTCTAACTGTCCCCCCGTGAGTGAGTTTTTTTTAAGGCAACCGTTAGTTTAGAACGTTTGCCTTTAATGTTTCCATGGCGACGTGTCTTGCGTGTCATTAGCGCTGAGCGCAGCCACAATAACACTGTATGACAGATGGATCACTATTATTTTGTTTTTCCTTGTTCATTTAAAATATTCACAAACTTGCTTACCATGTCATCAACTATCTGATATTCCGATCCTCAAATATGTGTAAGTGAGTGTGTTTTGTCGTTTAAAAGCCTTTATAAATGATCTTTATCTTGATCTATAACGCGAGCTGGCGCCGCCATCTTAGTTTGCCCCGCAGTTCACAGACTCCTGTCAGTCGGATTTACAGCAGGTGAATTCATCGGTTTCTCCCGAAATATATGCAAGTAAGTGGCTGGTGAACTGGAAGAATAATAGAGTAAACTTTGTAGTTACTTAGGCCCATTATGTGTGTCTGATATGAATAAATGTCGGCAAATTGTATTTGAATGGATTGTTAATATTGCTCCTTCCACTAATGTCTGACATCAGTGTGTATTTTATAAACTCTAAATATATTGTTTTAATGGTGCTTATGCGTATTTAAATGTCTGAAACCTTAAAAGAAATGTTATGTGGCTGAAAACACTTGTTTGCGCTAGTCAATTTACTGCTATTTCCATCATTATTTAATGCCCCAAAAAAGCATGTCTAAACCCATTTTGCAACATGGCTGCAATTGTTGCTGCTAGGAAGAGGAGACACCGCAGAGAAAAAAGAGAGAAGGGAGAAAATATTTTCCACTTGTATTAATTTCTTTGGAATGCCAGAGGAAGACATTATCCAAGCCATATTGGCCTATATATATATATACAGTATGCGTACGTGTTTGTCAGATTACATGTACAAGTTGCACCTGTGTCGACCTGCACCTGATGAGCATCAGCTCTGCTTATTTGCGACCCATCACTAATTTGCGCTGCACTTGTTAGATTGCGTTGGTCATTATGTAAATGATTTGACTGCGTCTGTGTTATTTAATTTGCGCGTCACACGCAAAACTTGCCACTCTCATCGGCGCATTTGTGGAATTGCGCTCTCGTGCTAATTTGCCCCGTTTAGTAAATCTGACTGGATCATTCTTGCTGTGATTATGTTTCTAGCAATGTATATGTTTGGTAATAGTTCTTCTAACCCTAATTAATAGAGTGTGTAGTTTTCATTTCTTACACAAACATGTTGGAAGATGTATCGTGGACATATTCCAGGATGATAAAGCCAAGATTCATCAGGCTCAAACTGTGAAAGAATGGTTGTGATGGAGCATAAAAATCATTTTCACACATGAATTGGCACCTCTGAGTCCAGACTTATATATATATATATATATATATACACACACCTTTAACCGCACATTAATATTGAGGCAAACTGCTGTGTTGTCTATCAACCATAAACAACCTAAAGTGGTAAAATCACTATATCTCGTGGCTCATTGCTTTGTTTTCTTCTTCATCGTCTTGCCTGCGTTCACAGAGGAACACAAACGCTGCAAATCATCTGCTGTTGTCTGTGTGTTTATCACTGGTAACAATCTCAAGAACAGCTACTGTTTGTCCTGTGTCAATGTTTTATGGGCTGCTTGCATTGATTTCTAGTCTGCACATGAACAACTCTTTAAATATATCCCCGTTCTTTATTTAAACTTTCCATTAATAAGGCCAGAAAAGTTATTTCTGATTGTTATTCATCTGTTCTAGCACACAAAACACTACATGCAGACACAAATTCAGCATCAAATGTACTTGAAAAGTGTCCTTGCGCTTATTTCTTTAAAATAAATGACACTTGCTTTGATATGTTATCTAATGCAGTGTCATTCTGACAGTGATTTATATATTGCTTAGACGCACCTGATTATTTTGGTGCAGCTGGATCCTTCACTTTGTAAGTGACATTCTCTGGAGGCCTTGTCTTGGTGACCCTGCAGTTTGAAGTTCAGGTAAAGCGTTGTGATTTTAATGTGCTGTGACTGAAATCTTTAATAATGAAGATGCTCTTATGTAACGTGTGATTATTTCGATGGTGTGGGATGAGAAGGCCACGACAGCGATGCTCCCTGAGGAGCTGACGCACCTGTTTCAAACACCTTGAACTCCTGCGTCCCTCCGCTGCAGGAAAACTGAGTAATCGACCCTCGCTGTCTCTCGCCTTCATTGCAGTTAAAGGGAGAGTTCACCCAAAAATTACAATGTAGTTTTACTCACCCTCGTGACGTTACAAACCCGTAGGTTGTCATTCCAAACCCAGTTTTCTGTGAGAAACACAAAAGAAGAAACATTCACACAAACAGTTACAATGTCTATCAAGCTTCAAATTAACAAGATGTCCACTTGTCTGCAGATTGTTGTGCATCTTAGTGATTCAAGTGTAGGAGAAACACTTGGTTACACAATCAGGATAATACTATCTGCAATATGTGGCTGGTGTGAGGAAAGAGTTTGGCTCACATTCAAAGAGAAATTCTTCTTTTAATGACTTTTTTGACATTATTGCCCTCAATAATAATAATAAAAAAATATCAAAATGAATTCTTAATTAGAAATGAAAACCGTGCTCAGCATATATGATGTGTATGTGTGAATGGGACTTTTAATGTTTTTTTTTTTTTCTTTCTTTCATTTTTCAAACATGAAGTGATTCTGAAGAAAAAGTGGTGTTTGCTCATGCAAAAGCTGGCAATTCAATGCTAAAGTGTTCCTACACTGTTGGAAATATAAAGGTTTCAAAAAGGGGGTTTCATAGTGATACCATAGAAGAACCATTCTGGGTTTCCCAAAGAACCTTTTAGTAAATGGTTCTTAAAAGAACCATTTTTTTTTTATTATTATTCTTAGGATCAAGAACATTTTTTATAATCTAAAAAAAACATTTTTTTTCCATTATAAAGAATCTTTTGTGAAATGCAAAAGTTTCATGGATGTTAAATGCTTTATGGAACCATTGATGCCAATGAAGAAACTTTATTTTTAAGAGTGTGGTGTGTTCTGGGTTGCTGGCTGGTTGTTTACTCAAGTCTCTGTGATCTTCTGGTCTCTATCTATGGTTTGGGTCCCTCCTCCAATGTAAATCTGGGATTTTTTTTTCACCTGTTTTATGGCCTCTCCTCAACAGTCTTAAAAATAATGGCTTTTTATTTGCATCAAGTTTCCATAAACCTTTAACATTAAAGGAAACTTTCCATTCAACAAAAGGTTCTTCATGGTGGAAAAAGGTTCTTTAGAATAAAATATTCCTAACATTTAGGGGCCATTTATACAACAGCGTTTTCAACTAAAAATTGAAAACTTTTATGCGTTATGGCCGCTCATTTACTGACAAAGTGGTGAGCCTGAAAACGCAAACTTTTGAAAATGGGTTTCAAAGTGCACATTTTTGAAAAAGATCTCCATGTAAACTACAAAAACACAGATTTGTGACGGTGACGTCATGCACGTGCATATTACATGTTTGTTCAGTCTACAGACACATAAGGCCCTGTTTTAACGATCTAAGCACATGGTCTGATGCTTGGCGCGTGGCGTAGACGCACTGTCTGAATACTATTTTGCTATAGATGGAAAAATGGTCGTCACACCAGATGCGTGGTCCAAAAGGGTTGTACCTAGTCTCTTAATGAATCATGGGTGTGTTTTGGGCATAACGTCCAATAAACAAATCAGAGTCTCTTCTCCCATTCCATTTAAAATTCAGGTGCAATATAAAGATACTACTTATAGTACATGTGAACCCACAGTGTTAACTAAATACATTTTTTAAATACAGAGATAGTATATTAAAAGCACATTTTAGTTCATATTTCATGCTGTCTCAAAATAGCACAGTTGTGTACACTTAAGAAGTCTTAAAGGAACACTCCACTTTTTTTGAAAATAGGCTCATTTTCCAACTCCCCTAGAGTTAAACAGTTGATTTTTACCGTTTTCGAATCCATTCAGCCGATCTCCGGTTCTGGCGGTACCACTTTTAGCATAGCTTAGCATAGTTCATTGAATCTGATTAGACTGTTAGCATCGCGCTTAAAAAATACTAAAGAGTTTTGATATTTTTCATATTTAAAACTTGACTCTTCTGTAGTTAAATCGTGTACTAAGACCGACAGAAAATGAAAAGTTGTGATTTTCTAGGCTGATATGGCTAGGAACTATACTCTCATTCAGGCGTAATAATCAAGGAACTTTGCTGCCGTTCCATGGCTGCAGCAGTGCAATGATATTACGCAGCGCCCGTGAGACCCTGCTTGCACAGGGAACGTGCCTTGCAACCATGGAGACATTTGTGAGAGACGCTGCGTAATATCATTGCGCCTGCTGCACCCATGATACAGCAGCAAAGTTCCTTGATTATTACGCCAGAATGAGAGTATAGTTCCTAGCCATATCAGCCTAGAAAATGGCAACTTTTCATTTTCTGTCGGTCTTAGTACACGATTTAACTACAGAAGATTCAGGTTTTAAATAGCAAAAATATCAAAACTCTTTGGTCATTTTTAAGCGCGATGCTAACGGTCTAATCAGATTCAATGAACTATGCTAAGCTATGCTAAAAGTGGTACCGCCAGAACCGGAGATCGGCTGAATGGATTTGAAAACGGTAAAACTCAACTGTTTAACTCTAGGGGAGTTGGAAAATGAGCCTATTTTCAAAAAAAGTGGAGTGTTCCTTTAAGAAGTACTACTTGCAAAACTTGGAAAAAACACTTGCGTCGCGTCTGGCGTTGCATTGCACCAGCTGTATGATAGGGCCCATGGTGTTTCTTTATAAAGTGACCTCGCCACCTACTGGCCTGGCATGAATAATACAGCGTTTTATACAGATTTGTATGAACGGGATCATTCTGACAACATTGTCTGTACGCGAAAAACCCAAAGGAAAATCTTTTCCATTTTTAATACATTGTTGTCGTGTAAACGTAGCCTGAGATGTGAAGGTTCCTTTAAGATCTGTTCACTGAAAAAGGTTCTTTGGGAAATACAAAATCGTTCTTGTATCACATCACTGCAAAAATACCTTCTGGAACCTTTTTTTTTTTTCTCAGAGTGAACAAACAGCATTATTTCAGCTAGAATTGGATGAGTAATGTGCTGAAGTTTAATATTGTTTAAATCAATAACCCTATTTGATCAAAAACCACTAACAACTGATTCAGAATGTCATGAGCTGGATTCAAACTCATCAACCATATCAGCACCACATATGAATTCATGAGCGTGACCACGGCCCCAACAAAATGCTATTACTGTTCATTATTTTCACATTTGTATGCAAGTCCCCAGTGTGTTCATTTATGTTTCTATTAATGTGAGTCACCTGTTGGAAAGAACCCAAAAAAAAGTGGCTTAATTGCAGCTTTTTTTATAACAGAGGAAGTGGAACTAATCCTACTTTGATTTGCATGTCAAGGTGCAAAAAGAACAAAGAAAAAGAATAAAATGTTCTTGACGATCACATAATGATGATGGTACAACGAGAGTAATTGTTAAAAAGGAAAAAAAGGTTTCTCACCTGCATTGACTCTCTTTTTTTCTTCTTTTTATTGAAATGTAAATCAATAAGGTTACAAGCAAGTTGGTGTTTAGCACTCTACAATCAAATTCATTTACATTTTAATGAGGATGAGAGAATACAGAGAAAAGGGGATAAAAAAACTGATTCACTGCTTCATAGGAAGAGGGAGAGAAAGAGCAAATGATTAGAAAATTGAGGTGGGAGGGAATGAAAGACAAGGGAGAAAAATAGTGAAGGAAAAAGTGAGTTGAAGAGAGGATAAGCTGGGCATTAAATATAAAGTTTGGTCAGAAAGATCTTTTTAAAGAAATTAAATAAATGCAGCCTTGGTGAGCAGAAGTTGCTTCTTTCAAAAACATAAAAAAATCTTACAGACCCCACCTGTTTGAACTGTAGTTATATGGATAGATGACTTATCATTATTGCTTATTTCCATGACTTTTTATCATCATGTGTTTGTTCTTACAGTTCTGTGCATCACAGACTCTACTGCCCATATATTGAGCGTTACTACAGTCACTTTGATGTAGCAGCTACAGTCGTGATTTGAGTGAGAGAATACAGTTAAAGGTTGCATGGATTACTCATCTTGAAGCGCTTCAAATATTGCATATTTTTGGACTAAGTGCATGTTTTCTTTTAAATGCATGCAGTTTGGACAATCCTTTTAATGGATTAGTTCACTTCAGAATTTAAATTTCTTGATAATACTCACCCCCATGTCATCCAAGATGTTGATGTCTTTCTTTCTTCAGTTAAAAAGAAATTAAGGTTTTTGAGGCAAACATTCCAGGATTTTTCTCCATTTAGTGGACTCCACTGGGGTTCAACAGGTTGAAGGTCCAAATTGCAGTTTTAGTGCAGCTTCAAAGATTTTTTGCTTCAAGTTTTTTGCCCTACCGCGGTACTTCCACCTACGTCACAGGTGAACTTTCCAACACGTTATGCGTGGCCATCGTAAAGCAGTGCGAGATGAGCATTTGTGTTTTTTTTTTAATAAATTGACCAATCTTTTTGCTAGACAAGACCTTTATTCCTTATCTAGGATTGTGTAGCGTCTGAACGTAATCCAATGTAAAAATACATAATTCTGTCATGCAGTATTAAACTGTAGCTTATAGATCAACTGCCTTAATTTGATTTAACAGTTTTAATTGTATTTTTTACTGGCATTTTGTTGTTGACCTTCCATGTCACAAATGTATCTAAACTCAGCTGATCCTTATAGTAACAAAAACTACGCACATTTATAACAATGTGTAAAACTCTCTGTGTAGGAACAGATATTTCTATCCTTGTGGGGATTCAAGTTTTAAAAACATCCCCAGATAAACAGCAAACCCTGACTGAACCTTTTTGTGGGGGTTCTCACAATGACTCAAAATTGAATAAATAGTACATATATCATAACAAATAATTGGGTTATATTTTATGACTATTGGGTTATTATGATAATAGAAATCCATTTAGATGTGATTTAGATGGGAAGTCCTGATAAGACACAAGGATAAATATACATGTGTGTGAGAGAGGGCACTGTTTTCCGACATCTTGTAAACCACCAAATAAAACTCAATTAGACTGAAAACTAAATTCCTCTGGAGCGTCAGAAAACTGAAATGCATCTAACAGAGACTCGTCTCACCCTCCATCAGCTGCGAGTC